>NW_024431924.1:0-6087 GCF_017639785.1 Mesocricetus auratus
ATTAGCTGGCCATTGGTGGTGCATGCCTTTAATCCCAGCACTTGGGAGGCAGAGGCAGGCGGATCTCTATGAGTTCGAGGCCAGCCTGGTCTACAGAGCTAGTTCCAGAACAGTCTCTGAAACAATACAGAGAAACCCTGTCTCAAAAAACCAAAAAAAAAAAGAAAAGAAATCATCACAATTATTCATCAAGGAGCAGAGTGTACAGTGCTATTAGGTTACTTTTGCTTCAAGTTTTCTGATTTTGTACTCTCTATCTTTTATCTATATGAATTTTGCTGTTGGTACAGCTATCTTTTAGATCAAATATCAAGATTGACACTCTAATTTTCACAATGTCATTTAGATCTAAAATAATGATTTGCACTCTACTTCTCACAGTGTCATTTATTTAAATTATCAACTAAGACCTTGTAGTACAATATGAGCATGACAGAGATCTTTTCTTCCATCATTTTTATAATTTATATATGTTCCTGCATAACTTTGAGTTACAAATGTCCTTAAAAGTTTCTGCTTTTACATTGTGATAATGTTCAGAAGTGAAATTTTCACTGAGAATATTAAGAAGACAGAGAATATTATATGAACATGTGCAGACTCCCTAGGTAAAATCATCATCCTTCCTTTGTTTGAGAAAACATTGTTTTGGAACCACACCCATGCTGTCCCTGCCTCCTTCATGCAAGACAATTTTCTCATGTCTTCTGTCTTGGTGGTTGAGATGGCTATTCTGGAATTACCTAATTCACAAAGAATTGGCTATACCTGAGAGGAGAGGATTTTACTTAATTGAAGGTGGTTTTTTTGTTTGTTTGTTTTGTTTTGTTTTAGAGATGGGATTTCTATGTGGCTTTAAAGGAACTAGCTTTTGTAGCCCAGGCTGGTCTTGATACTCACAGAGATCTTGAACCACAGCTTCTGAGGCATTCTTTTTTCTTAAAGATTTATTTATTTATGTACATATATGCCAGATTGAATTGTAGATGGTTGTCAGCCACCATGTGGTTGCTGGGAATTGAACTCAAGACCTCTGGAAGAGCAGTCAGCATCTTAACCTCTGAGCCATCTCTCCAGCTCCTGAGGCATTCTAATACATCAACTTTATAGCTACATGGAGAGATGCACTATACCATCCTGTTTCTGTAGAGAACCTTAAATAATGTAGCTGCATTTTTTTCATCTGCCCACAGAGGAAAATGTGCTGTCTAATGATGGACCTCATTAACACATTCTTCCCAGCTCCATTATCCTCTAAGTATTGAAATTTCCATGAATAGTACTCTATTATTGTTCATTTACCTAGAGTTTGCTCTGAATTTCAGAAATAAACTGAAAGCAATGGAGCCATCTTCCAGCCTTCTGAAGGCGGGGAAGACCTATTTTTTGTTTGAGATCTGGTTATTATTATTTTTCTTTCCTAGTTGTCTGAGGTCCCTGTGGCAACCATGAAGAAAGTATCTTCAGTTCCTCTGACCTCAACATGAAAGCACAGAACAAACATCTCTCTTTGTGGCCTTAAATCTCTCTTTTTAACTTTTAATATTCTTGTCAGTCTTCTACCTGTGGGACAGGGAATCACCCCACCCATCTAGTATGGTGGGCCATACAAGCTAGCTGGTCACATCATTGTTATGGTGGACGATTGCTTCTAACCACTGACTTCCATATAATTAAAGACTCTGGAATGTTATGGTGGAGGTCTCACCCATGCAACCCTCCCCAATTTTCTTCCAAAACCTGCTGCATCTCAGAAAGCAAAATAGTGACAAATAATGACCCCTCGCCCAGAGATACTCATGAAAACTCCCACAGGGTACTTAAACAGTCCCCAGAGAGCAGACTCATGGTTTTTTGGGTCACCCTTTACCATCTCCTTTCTGGGGGCTGGAAGGCGATCCAGAAGGGCTGTAGAAACTTTTCAATTGTATCCAGGAGGAAAAGGGGGAAGTTCTTTTGGAGACCAGGAAGATAGCAGGTCTGCAACCCGAGCCAGGGGCCAGTGCTATTGAAATGCATATCTTTGCAGATCTAGAAAATATTTCTTTCTTCTGTGGGAGGCCTGGACAGGAACCACAGTATTGTGGTTCCTTAGAGTTAAGCACACTCTAACTCTATGGGAGGTGCTCTTGTCACTCAAGCTTCAGTATCCAATCAGGCCCTCCATATGACCTGCCAGTCAGAAGTGGTGCAGGGCTCTCCTTTCACCAGGCTTCAGGCTTGGCTTTGAAGAGAAGCCAGTGGTTTTTGTGTCCTGTGGTGCAGTTGCTGCTGCAGGGAGCTGAGCTGAGAGCTTCAGTGATCTGGGAATCCACAACATGGTGAGCTAGGGTATGCTATCTGCAGATGGGGAGGAGCAGATAGGAAGGTGTGGCACACAGTGTGGTGGGTCCTCCCTGTATCTGGGTGAGAAACTGTGGGCAGACTCCCAGTCATGTAAACTCCCATGTAGTCCTTGTAAACACTTCGACCTAGGGGGAGGTCTCTCAATAACTTTGCTCTGTGGGCTTAATCCAATCAGGGCATTGAGAGCAGGGAGCTGTGTATAGAAAAAATTTTCTAGACAACTTTCCACTTTCTTGATATATATATATATGTAAAGTAGGTTGCCTAACTCAGAGAGGCCAAGTTTTTCCAGCATCTTCTATCTACAGTCTTCTATGCTCCAGGATCCAGTTATGCCAGCATGACTTCTTGAAAATGCCTTCTTTTTTCCATTATATAATTTTTGCTTCTTTGTCAAAAATCAGGTGTTTGGAGGTGTGTGGGTCCATATCATGGTTTTCAATTTGGTTCCATTGATCTACCTGTTTTTTCAATTACTTTTCTTTGCTGTTTTGTGATTGCCTACCAGTGGGGCTGCATTGACCCAGAACAACAAGGTCCATAGCAAGAGATCACCTCCATTTCTGGAGAGAGCTCTACAGAATGGGGTTTCTGTTTTTGGAAGAAATATTAGTAGCTCCATGGTCATAAACAATATTTCAAGTGTCACTTTGAGATAATTTTTTGAAAGCTGTGAATTCTGTCTTTATTTAATTTCTATATGCATACATATAGGGAGCTGGGTAGCATTGATCAAGATTACACTTTTTCCTTTCTTAAGTTTTCTTTGGTCTTTTGATTAAAAGTTGACTACATTTTTCCTACCTTATTTCTTGGCTTTTTCTCTCCAACCCCTTCATTCTTTCACAAATAGTTTACACATTTTCCTTTTCTTTTTTTTTTAATGAGACAGGGTTTCTCTGTATTGTTTTGGATGCTGTCGGTCCAGCCCGGCCTCGAACTCACATAGATCCGCCTGCCTCTGCCTCCCAAGTGCTGGGATTAAAGGCATGCGCCACCAACACCCGGCATAGTTTACACATTTTTCATTGTTGCATTTTTGTGATAAGAATAGACCTCATATTATGGAAATCTGTGTACAGTCTCTCTGTAATCTCTAACTGTAATCTAATTATATTCATTATACTGAAAATGATGGACCTTCACCAACTTATCTTCATTAAAATTCTTATGTTATCAGTTCCTTAAGGTGTTGTTTTGGGGGGAAGTTGCTGTGGAGAGACAGGTTTTTTTCTTCTTCTTTGTCTTAGATGCTTGCCTCTTCCCATTTCCTGGCATATCTGTGTTTTCCATTTGTTGCTATCTTCATGTTTGAGTTTTTGCTGCATAAGTGATTGATATGATAAATACGCAGGCTTTGGATTTTTAAAACCTTCTCATATATCATTGTCTCTGTCTCCTAATTAGCCTCAGGTGTCAATATGTCAAACCCTAGGGTCATCTGCATGACCTGGGGGAGATGGGAATCATTCTATTCCACTGTGTATAATGGGCTGTTCACCTTGCAACATTGCATCAGAGAGGATGAAGGGGAAGAGCCTAAGGAGTTCAAGGAATAGCAGGATAAACTATTAGAGGCAAGGCAAGTGCTATTGAAATGCTGATCTCTGTACATTTGGATAAGTCTGTGTCTGGAGTGTATGGCAGGACCAGGAATCACTGTGCTATGTCTTTTAGTACAGTACCACACTAAGGGAGATTGTTTGTCACTTACTCCTCATTAGCCTATCAGGGCCTCCAGTCTGACCTGCCCATTATAAGTGATGCAGGACACTGGGTGGCCAGGGACGCAGGCTTGGCTTTGTGGCAGACTGGGCTTCAGTGCTTCTGTGAGCTGTTCTGTGGGTGCTGCTTCAGGGAGCTGAGTAGAGAGGATGGACAATCTGGGATGCCATGACATTGTGAGCAAGAGCCTGATGTCCCCAGAAGGGGAGGAAAAAATTATGACCTTCAAGAGTTGATGTGGTGGTGTTCTCTGTGGTTGGCTGGTAGCTTGCAGTCAAATTTGGTGTCATAGAGTGTCCCATGTAGTTCTTGCAACTGCCTGGACCAACTTGCCAGCCTCTGAATAATCACACTCTGTAAGCTGACTATTCATACAGCACTGGCTGGAGGGAGTCATTTATGTCAAAACACTTTTGTAATCTAGGTCAGTGTGCTTTTGTTATAACCATGGAAGCAGGTTGCCAAATTCAGAGAGGCCTAGTCTCTCTAGTGTCTTCTAGAAGTTTTTCACTTCACATTTAACATTTAAGTGAAAGATCCATTTATATTTAATATGGTGAAAGCTGTAAATCTCTTACATTGGGTTGCACTTCGAATACTGTGTAGAAGGATAGAATTGGTGTTATGAAGTATTTCCCAATGCTTAGGAAATAGTAAGGCACAGAAAGTAGAATTAAGCTAAGGGAGTGCTTTCTCTACAATCCCCAAAGATAAGTATATGCTTAGGAGGCCTTCTGATGTCCATTTTTATATAATTGCTCCAGCACACTCATGGAAAAATGAATTTATGAACTTATAAAGTCATATGTGTAGTGCAAAAGGGCCAGCCAAAGAAATACATGTCGACCCAGGAACCAAAGCCAGTGAAAGAAACACACTTAGGCCCTGAAAATGGAGCCAAAATAACACACCCTGAAATAAGAACCAAATGCTTAAAAGGGGCCAGTGAGCCGGGCGTTGGTGGCGCACGCCTTTAATCCCAGCACTCGGGAGGCAGAGGCAGGCGGATCTCTGTGAGTTCGAGACCAGCCTGGACTACTAAGTGAGTTCCAGGACAGCCTCCAAAGCCACAGAGAAACCCTGTCTCATAAAACCAAACAAATAAAAATAAAAAAAAATAAAAAAAATAAAAGGGGCCAGTGAAAGCAACTCACGTTGGCCCTGAAACCAAAGGCAAAGAAACAAACTCTATCCCTGACCAACTGAGGAAAAATCAAACCAATACCTGAGCTTGAAAACAACCAATCCCCAAGCAGGAATCCATTTAATCTCTAAGGTTTTTCAGTCTCCTAGATTGTACTTTTACAAATTAACATGCTTAAAAATACTCTCCATGAAAAACCTATGTCCCTAAGAAGACATATATAAACCCTGTGCTTACTCAGTTGGATGCTGGCAAATTCCACACTGGTCATGGCAGCCACGTTCCTGGATTCCTCCCTCCTAAATAAATCTGTTCACTTAGTTTCAGTGAAGAACTTCTTTTGCCAGAGTGGATATAAAACACCCAAGTGGAGTAGTTGCAGAGAAGCAACACACAACTCTGATGGGAAACTCCCTTGGGGAGCAGAGCAGGAGAAAAATCTTTTCACTGGTGCTGTAGCAGACTGCTACATTTCCGGAGCAGTTTCCTCTAGAGTCCAGTGAAGCAGAGAAGTAACAATTTGGGCTGGAGCTAAGAAGAAATGGCTATCACTGCTGGGAAACTCTCTAGTGATGAATGGAAAAGAAGCCATGGACACTTCTGCTGGTAAATTCTCTTAGCAGAGTGGAGCAAAGCTCAGTTGTAATGGCTTTCTCTCTCTGAGAGACAGGAGTGCTAGCTACATCCTGCACAGAGACCATTGGCCACAGGAACACAACTTCATGTATAGCCTGACTTCCTGACAGTGAGGATACCTTTTTCCTCACAGCTGTGGTTTTTCAGATAATTTCCCTTCACAGGGGCATGTGCTGCCTGCCATTGGACACTCAGGGTAGATTTTACTTCAGAGTCCTAGGTATCCAGGATACATC
>NW_024431925.1:0-23256 GCF_017639785.1 Mesocricetus auratus
TTTCAATAAGTTACACGTGTAGTTTCTCACACTGTGTTGTATCATTAGTTTTCAAGAAATCACACATTTAGCTAGCTTCTCACCCTGTGTTGTATCATTAGTTTTCTAGAAGTTATGCATTCAGATTAAAACTCAGAGTTGCCACAAAGAAAACCTGTCTCGAAAAACAAAAAAACAAACAAACAAAACTCAGAGTTGTATCGTTAGATTTCCAGAAGTTATATAGATAGATTATCATACAGTACTGTGTCCTTAGTTTTCAAGTAGTTACACACATAGATACTCACATAGTGCTGTATTGTTTGTTTTTAAGAAGTTGCACATATAGATTCTCTCACGGTGTTGTATCGTTAGTTTTCAAGAAGTTACACGTGTGGATTCTCACACAGTGCTATTTGGTTAGTTTTCAAGAAGATATTCATTAAGCATAGAACTCAGTGTTGTATCGTTAGATTTCAAGAAGTTAGATATAGATACTTGTGGATTCTCACACAGGGTTGTATCGTTAGTTTTCAAATAATTAAACACGTAGTTTCTCACACAGTGTTATACGTTAGTTTTCAAGAAGTCAAACACGTAGTTTCTCACACAGAGTTGTTTCGTTAGTTTTCAAGAATTAAACACGTGTAGATTCTCACACAGTGTTGTATCATTACATTTCAATAAGATACACGTGTAGAACATCACACAGAGTTATTTCATTAGTTTTCAAGAAGTTATGCGTGTGGTTTCGAACTCATTGTTGTATGGTTAGATTTCAAGAAGATAAACATGTTGTTTCTCACACAGGGTTGTATCGTTTGTTTTCAAGAAGTTACGCATGTAGATTCTCACACAGTGTTGTATCGTTAACTTTCAATAGAATACACGTGTAGATTCTCAAATGTTGTTGTATCGTTAGTTTTCAAGAAGTTACATACATAGTTTCTCACACAGTGTTGTATCGTTAGTTTCATAAAATTTCTAATGTAGGTTCTTCCACAGAATTATTTTGTTATTTTTCAAGAAGTTATTCATGTAGATTCATACTCAGTGTTGTATCATTAGGATTCAAGAAGTTACAAATATAGATTCTCACACAGAGTTGTAACATTAGTTTTCAAGAAGTTACACACGTATTTTCTCACACAGTGTTGTATCCTTTCTTTTGAAGAACTAACGAATGAAGTTTCTAACACTGGGTTGTATCGTTAGTTTTCAAGAAGTTAAACACATAATTTCTCACACAGTGTTGTATCAGTTGTTTTCAAGAAGCTACACTAGTAGAATCTCACACAGTGTTGTGTCCTTAAATTTCAATAAGATACACGTGTATATTCTTACACAGTGTTGTATTGTTAATTTTTAAGAAGTTACTAATGTAGTTTCTCACACAGTCTTATTTCATTAGTTTCCATGTAGTTATGTATGTAGTTTCGAACTCAGTGTTGTATCGTTACTTTTCAAGCAGTTACGAATATAAATTCTCACACAGTGTTGTATAGTTAGATTTCAAGAGTTAAACACGTAATTTCTCACACAGTGTTGTATCGTTTGTTTTCAATAATTTACTCGTGTATTTTCTCACACAGTGTTGTGTCATTAATTTTCAATAAGATACACGTGTAGGTTCTCACACAGTATTGTATCGTTAGTTTTCAACAAGTTATGCGCGTAGATACTCAAGACAGTGTTGTATCCTTAGGATTCAAGAAGTTACACTTATAGATTCTCACACAGGGTTGTATCATTAGTTTTCAATAAGTTACACATGTGGATTCTCACACAGTGTTATATCGTTAATTTTCAAGAAATTAAGCATTCAGTTTTGAACTCAGAGTTTTGTTGTTAGATTTCTAGAAGTTACGTAGACAGATTCTGACACAGTACTGTATCGTTAGTTACCTATATAGATTCTCACACAATGTTGTATGGTTTGTTTTCAAGATGTTACATAGTATCCCACAAAGTGTAGTTTCCTTTGTGTTCAATAAGTTACGCGTATAGATTTTCAGGCAGCTTTGTATTGTTAGTTTTCAAGAAGATACGCATGTAGTTTCTCACACTGTATTGTATCATTAGGTTTCAAGGAGTTAGACAAATAGATTCAAACACAAGGTTGTATCGTTAGTTTACAAGATGTTATACGTGTAGATTCTCAAGACAGTGTTGTATACTTAGTATTCAAGAAGTTACGCTTATATATTCTCAAACAGGGTTGTATCATTAGATTTCAAGAAGTTACACGTGTAGATACTGAGAGTGTGTGTATTGTTAGGTTTCAATAAGTTACACATGTAGATTCTCACACAGTGTTGTATCTTCAATTTTCAATAAGTTACATGTGTAGATTTTCAGGCAGTGTTGTGTCATTTATTTTCAAAAAGTTTCACATATAGATTCAAACACAGAATTGTATCATCACTTTTCATTAAGATACACGTTAGGTTCTCAGCCAGTGTTGTATATTTAGTTTTCAAGTAGTCATACATGTAGTTTCTTACGCCATGATGTATTGTTATTTTTCAATAAGTTACACATGTAGATTCTCACACAGTGCTGTATCGTTAGTTTTTAAGAAGTTACCCACATAGATACTAACACAGTTTTCTCTCGATTTTTTTAAGAAGTTACACTTATAGATTCTCTCACAGTGTTGTATTCATAATTTTAAAGATGGTATGCATGTAGTTTCTCAAACAGTGTTTTGTCATTAATTTTTATAAATTACACCTGGGGATTCTCACACTGTGTTGTATCGTTAGTTTTCAATAAGTTACACGTGAGTTTTCTCACAGAGTGTTGTATCGTTACTGTTCAAAAAGTTATGCATTCAGTTAGAACTCAGCGTTTTATCGTTAGATTTCAAGAAGTTACATATATAGATTCTCACACAGTGCTTTATCCTTAGTTTTCAAAAATTTACGAATGTAGATTCTCACACAATGTTGTTTCATTTGTTTTCTAGATGTTACATAGTTTCACACAATGTATTGTTTCCTTTTTTCAATAAGGTATGCTTATAGATGTGCAGGCAGCTTTCTATCATTAGTTTTCAAGAAGTTACACATGAAGTTTCTCACACTGTGTTCTATAATTAAATTTCAAAAAGTTACATATGTAGTTTCTCACACAAGTGTTGTATCATTAGTTATCAAGAAAATATGCCTTAGATTCTCACACAGTGTTGTATCTTCAATTTTCAACAAGTTACTCATGTAGATTCTCAGACAGTGTTGTATCGTTAGTTTTCAAGTAGATACTCATGTAGTTTCTCACACCGTATTGTATCGTTAATTTTCTTTTTTTAAATTTATGTGTCTTTCAATTTAAATTTAGATAATATACAAGGTTGTGAGAGGAGGCTGAGAGTCCAGGGAAGCGGCGGTTCTTCCAGCAGCATCAGGTAAACAGGCCGGCTTCCCGGCCTGTGCTCCAGTGCCGGCAGGTCGCCTGGGACCTGCACAGAGCTCCCAATCCCGGTGGGAGCCAAGCACCCCAGACTCCGGATCTTCGCTAACACCAACGAGACCAGGAAAGGAGAGGAGGCTGGGAGTCCAGGGAAGCGGCGGTTCTTCCAGCAGCATCAGGGAAACAGGCCGGCTTCCTGGCCTGTGCTCCAGTGCCTGCAGATCGCCTGGGACCTGCACAGAGCTCCCAATCCTGGCGGGAGCCAAGCACCCCAGACTCCGGATCTTTGCTCACACCAATGAGCCCAGGAAATGGGAGGAGGCTGGGAGTCCAGGGAAGCGGCGGTTCTTCCAGCAGCATCAGGTAAACAGGCCGGCTTCCCGGCCTGTGCTCCAGTGCCTGCAGATTGCCTGGGACCTGCACAGAGCTCCCAATCCCGGCGAGAGCCAAGCACCCAGACCCCAGGTCTTCTCTCCCACCAACGAGACCAGGAAACCAGACGACCCAGGGAGACCAGGGGAGTAGCTGTTCTGGATCAAGTACAACAGGACCCAGCATAGGGTCCAGGGGACCAGGTAAGAGGATAAGCGCCCCAGATTCCTGTTCTTCTTCTCCACCCACGGGACCAGCATTTGGACAAGGAATAGAAGAACCACCAGATTATTGGACTTGCTAGCACCCACCAAAAGGGAACTCTGTTCCCCAGACCAGTAAGGGGCTCTTTCTGCACCCACTAGAAGAAGAGATGGGAAAGAGACAATACAAAAACACAGTCAGCAACAGAAAAACAAATATGACACCGCCAGATTCTAGAGACTCCACACCAGGAAGACCCCAACATTCCAATGCGGACGAAGCAGAAGAGAACGTCCTTAAAAGCACTTTCATGAAAATGATAGAGGCCCTAAAAGAGGATATTGGAAAATCCCTCAAAGAATTGGAAGAAAAAGCAAACCAAAAAAGGCAGAAAATGGAAGAAGAAATGAAGCAAAAAATGCAAGAAATGGAAGAAAAAACAAAGCAAAAAATGCAAGAATTGGAAGAAGAATCATACCAAAAAAGGCAGGAAATGGAAGAAGAAACAAAGCAAAAAATGCAAGAAATGGTAGAAAAAACAAAGCAAAAAATGAAAAAAATGGAAGAAGAAACAAACCAAAAAAGGCAGGAAATGGAAGAAGAAACAAAGCACAAAATGCGAGAAATGCAACAAAAAACAAACCAAAAAATGCAAGAAATGGAAGAAAGAACAAACCAAAAAATTCATAAAAGGCAACAAACGGACGAACAGATAAACAGAAAATTGCAAGAAGCAATGCAAACACTGCAAGGGTTGAAAACTGAAATAGAGTCATTAAAAAACACAATCTGAAGAAAGGCAGAAAATAGAAAAGCTGGACAAACAGACAGGCACTACCAATACAAGCATTACCAACAGAATAGAAGAGATGGAAGAGAGAATCTCAAGTGTTGAAGATACGCTAGGAGAAATGGATTTATCAACCAAAGAAAACCTTAAATCCAACAAATCCTTAACATAAACATCCAGGAAATATGGGACACCATGAAAAGACCAAACCTAAGAATAATAGGTATAGAAGAAGGAGAAGAAATCCAGCTCAAAGGGGCAGAAGGCATATTCAACAAAATCATAGAAGAAAACTTTCCCAACCTTAAGAAAGACATGCCAATGAAGGTACAAGAAGCCTACAGAACACCAAATAGAGTGGACCACAAAAAAAAATCCCCTCGCCACATAATAATCAAGACCCCAAACATACAGAATAAAGAAAGAATATTAGGAGCAGCTAAGGAAAAAGGTCAAGTAACATATAAAGGCAGACCTATCAGAATTACACCTGATTTCTCCATGGAAACGCTGAAAGCCAGAAGGTCCTGGATAGATATTCTACCTACACTAAGAGACCACGGACGCCAGCCCAGACTACTATACCCGGCAAAGCTCTCAATCACTATAGACGGAGAAAACAAGATATTCCATGACAAAACTAGATTCAAGCAATATGTGCCTACTAACACAGCCCTACAGAAAATTTTGGAAGGAAAACTCCAACCCAAGGAAGCTAACTACAACCAGAAAAACATAAGCATAAATAACATAAATCCAGCCACACTGAACCTCTTAGACACAGTCAGCAAGACAAAAAGGCAGCCCACAGAATGAGAAATAATATTCACTAATCCCACATCTGACAGAGGGTTGATCTCCAAAATTTACAAAGAACTCAAGAAGCAAGTCTCCAAAACATAAAAGGACCCTATTAAAAAGTGGGCTGCAGAACTAAATAGAGAATTTTCAATAGAAGATTCTAAAATGGCTGAGAGGCACTTGAGAAACTGTTCAACATCCTTAGCCATCCGGGAAATGCAAATCAAAACAATTCTGAGATACCATCTAACTCCAGTCAGAATGTCTTAAATCAAAAACATCAACGACAAATTTATGCTGGATAGGATGTGGTGAAAGGGGACACTACTCCACTGCTGTTGGGAGTGGCAACTTGTTCAGCCACTTTGGAAATCAGTATGGAGATTCCTCAGAAAAATGGGAATAAACCTACCACAAGACCCAGCAACTCCACTCTTAGGCATATATCCAAAAGATGCCCATTCATACAACAAAGATGTCTGTTCCACTATATTCATAGCAGCAATATTTGTGATATCCAGAACTTGGAAGCAACTTAGATGTCCCTCAACCTAAAGAGTGGATAGAGAAAATTTCGTATATCTCACACGATGGAGTACTATTCAGCAGAAAGAAAATAATGGAATCCTGAGATTCGTAGGCAAATGGATGACACTAGAAGAAACCATTCTGTGTGAGGTAACCCAGTCACAAAAAGAGAAACATGGCATGTACTCTCTCATATATGGATTTTAGACATAGATCTGGGGAGTGCCAGCCTACAATCCTATGGCCAGAGAGTCTGGGAAACAGAAACTTCATTTAGTGGCTGATTGAAGAAGAGCAGACTTCCTCAGTTAAGTACTGAGCTGAACTCAAGAAAGCCAGTAACAGAGAGGGAGGACTGATGACCAACGGGATTAAGACTGGGCTGATTTAACCCCCAGAAACAGCTGAACTGACAAAGGGTAACTCTTGAAACCCAGGCATCAGCCTGGGAATACAGCATGGGACTAATCAAGAACCCATGAATGTGAGTGTCAGTGAAGAGGCCTAAGTAATCTATTGAGCCTTGGGCATCAGATCAGTACCCATCCCTTGTATACACACGGACTTTGGACTCCCATCCAACAATGTGAGGTGTACTCTCACCCTGAAATCTTGGGGAAGGGTCTAGGCCCTGCCCTATATGAAATGACAGACTATGGACACCCCCATTGAGGGCCTCATCCTCCCTGGAGAAATGAGGGGATAACGGGGGTGGTGGGAGGGCACAGGAGGAAGGGAGGGAATGGGAGAGGGACCTGGAACTGACTTGTGAACCAGTATTCTCCAAATGAGATGAGAGACAACTCCCCTTCCGTGTCTCCTACTGCAAACATCACAGCTCCTTTTGGCCTGAAGCCTCGCTCAGTGTTTCTAAGACCGCAGAGAAATTTGGAATCCATAGACCTGCAGTTTACGATTCGGAGGAAAATGGAGCAGATGACAGAAGAAAAGGAGCTGGTGGAGCAGCTCCGAGAGAGCATTGAAATGAGGTTGAAAGTGACCCTGCATGAAGACCTAGGAGCTGCACTCATGGATGGCGTCGTGCTCTGCCACTTGGCCAACCACAGGGTACCACCCACTTTCTCTTCTAAGAGGTTCAGTGTGGCTGGATTTATGTTGATGCCTTTGATCCATTTGGACTTAAGTTTTGTGCATGGCGATAAACATGTTTCAATCCGCATTCTTCTACATGCCAGCCTCCAGTTATGCCAGCTACATTTGTTGACGATGCTTTCTTTATTCCATTGTATATTTTTAGCTTCTTTGTCAAAGATCAGATGTTCATACGTGTGTGGGTTAATATCCGGGTTTTCAATTCGATTCCATTGGTCTACCTGTATATTTTTGTGCCAATACTAAGCTGTTTTCAGGACTATAATTCTATTATAGAGCTTGAGGTCAGGGATGGTGATGCCTCCAGACATTGCCTTGTTGAACAGGGTTTTTTTGGCTATCTTGCGTCTTTTGTTTTTCCATACAAATTGATTATTGTACTTTCAAGGTCTGTGAAGAATTGTGCTGGGATTTTAATGGGGATTGCTTTGAATGTTTAGATTGCTTTTGGCAGGATTCACATTTTTACTACATTCATCCTACCTATCCAAGAGCATGGGAGATCTTTCCATTTTCTGAGGGCTTCTTTAATTTCTTTCTTTAAAGATTCAAAGTTCTTACGACACAGTCTTTTACTTGTTTGGTTAGCGTTACCCCAAGGTATTTAATGTTGTTTGTGGCAATTGTAAAGGGTGATCTTTCTCTCATTTCTTTCTCAGCCATTTTATCATCTGTATATAGTAGGGCTACTGATTTTCTTGAGTTGATCTTGTAGCCTGCCATTGTGCTGAAGGTGTTAATTAGTTGTAAGAGTTCCGGGGTAGAGTTCTTTGGGGCATTTATATAAACTATCATATCATCTGCAAACAGTGATAGATTGACCTCTTCCTTCCCAAATTGTACCCCATTGTCGCCTTTTGTTTTCGTATGGCAACGGCTAGAACTTCAAGTACAATGTTGAAAAGGTATGGAGAGTGTGGACAGCCTTGTTTTGTTCCTGATTTTAGAGTAATTGCGTTGGGTTTCTGTCCATTTAGTTTGATGTTGGCTGTTGGTTTACTGTATATCGCTTTTATTATGTTTAAGTATGTCCCTATTATCCCAGATCTCTCCAAGACTTTTATCATGAGGTGGTGTTGGATTTTGTCAAAGGCTTTTTCAGCATCTAGTGAGATGATCATGTGATTTTTGTTTTTCAGCTTGTTTATATGGTGGATTACATCAATGGATTTTCATATGTTGAAACATCCCTGCATCCCTGGGATGAAACCTACTTGATCGTGATGAATGATTATTTTGATGTGTTCTTAGATCCGATTTGCCAGTATCTTATTGAGTATTTTTGCATCAATGTTCATGAGGGATATTGGTCTAAAATTCTCTTTCTTAATTGTGTCTTTGTGTGGTTTGAGGATGAACGTTATTGAAGCCTCATAGAAAGAGTTTGGCAAAGACCCTTCTGCTTCTATTGTGTGGAATACTTTGAGAAAAATTGTTATAAACTGTTCTTTGAATTTCAGGTAGAAATCTGCATTGAGGCCATCTGGATCTAGACTTTTTTTGGTTGGGAGACTTTTGATGACTGCTTCTATTTCCATAGGGGTTATAGGTCTATTTAAATTGCTTATCTGTTCTTGATTTGGCAAATGAAAGCTATCCAGGAAGTCGTCCATTTCCTTTAAATTTTCGAATTTTTGGAGTACAGGTTTTCAAAGTATGACCTGATGATTCTCTGGATTTCCTTAGAGGCCGTTGTTTTGTCCCCCTTTTCATTTCTGATTTTCTTAATTTGCATGTTCACTTTCTGCTGTTTGGTAAGTTTGCACAAAGGTTTGTCTATCTTGTTGATTTTCTCAAAGAACCAAGTCTTCGTTGCATTGATTCTTTGTATTGATTTCCTCGTTTCTACTTTATTGATTTCAGCCCTCAATTTGATTATTTGCTGGCCTGTACTTCTCCTGTGGGAGTTTGCTTCTTTGCGTTCTAGATCTTTCAGCTGTGCTGTTAATTCTCTAGTATAACTGTTCTCCAGTTTCTTCATGTGGGCACTTAGTGCTATGAACTTCCTCCGTAGCACTGCTTTCAAATTGTCCCATAGGTTTGGGTATGTTGTGTCTTCCTGATCATTGAATTCAAGGAAGTCTTTAATTTCCTTTTTTATGTCTTCTTTGACCTAGGGATGGTGTAGTTAAGCATTATTCAATTTCAATGAGTTTGTTGGTTTCTGCAATTTGTGTTCTTGTTGAATTCTAATTTTAAAGCATGGTGGTCTGATAAGATTCATGGAGTTATTCCAATTTTTTGTAGCTGCTAAGGTTTTATGTGTTGCCAAGTATGTGATCGATTTTTGAGAAGGTTCCATGTGGTGGTGAGAAGAAGGTATATTCTTTTTTATGTTGATGAAATGTTCTATAGATATCTATTAATCCTAGTTGGGTCATTACTTCTATTAGACCCTTTCCTTCTTTGTTGAGTTTCTGTCTGGTATTCCTGTCTAGTGGTGAGAGTTGTGTGTTGAAATCTCCCATTATAACTGTGTGGGGCTTTAGAAGTGATTTAAGTTCTAATAATATTTCTTTTACGAATGTGGATGCCTTTGTATTTGGGGCAAAGATGTTCAGGATAGACATGTCATCTTGGTTGCTTTCACCTGTGATGAGTATGTAATGACCTCCTTCATCTCTTTTCATTGATTTTATTTTAAAGTCTAGTTTGTTGGATATTAGGATTGCTACCCCTGCTTGTTTCATGTGTCTATTTGATTAAAATTTTTCCCAACCTTTAACTCTCAGGTAATGTCTGTCTTTGAGAGTGAGGTGTGTTTCTTGTATGCAGCAGAAGGAAGGTTTCTGTCTTCAAATCCATTCTGCTAGCCTGTGTCTTTTTATGGGTGAGTTAAGGCCATTAGTGTTGAGAGATATTAATGACCATTGATTGCTCATTCTTCTTCGAATTGCAATGGTTGTTGTTGGTGAAATTATGTGTGGAATTTCACCCTTTTGTTCTTTTGGCTGTTGGTAGAAGAATTCTCTAATGCCTATGCTTTTCTGGTTGTAGTTTTCAAATAGTTATGCTACAGATTCTCACTCAGTATTGTATGGTTAGTTATCAATAAGGTACACGTGTAGAATCTCACACATCGTTGTATTGTTAGTTTTCAATTAGGTACACCTGTAGAATCTCACACAGCGTTATGACCTTTGTTTTCAATACATTACACGTGTAGATTATCACACAGGGTTATTTCGTTAATTTTCAATAAGGTACACGTGTAGAATCTCACACAGGGTTGTATCGTTAGTTTTCAATAAGGTACATGTGTAGATTATCACACAGTGTTGTATCATTATTTTTCAAGAAGTTACCCATATAGTTACTCACACAGTGTAGTATCATTAGTTTTCAAGAAGGTAGATGTGTTCTTTCTCACACAGTGTGGTATCGATCGTTTTCAAGAAGTTGTGCTTACAGATTCACAAAAAGTGTTGTATGGTTAGTTTACAATAGGTCCAAGTGTAGATCCTCACACAGTGTTGTATCTTTAGTTTTCAAAAAATGACGCATGTAGTTACTCATTAATTTTCAATAAGTTAAAAGTGGAGATACTTACACAGTGTTTTATCTTTAGTTTTCAAAAAGGTACACCTGTAGATTCTCACACAGCGTTGTGTCGACAGTTTTCAATAAGGTACACGTGGAGAATCTCACACATCGTTGTATCCTTAGTTTTCAATGAAGTACAATTGTAGAATCTCACACAGCATTGTATCCTTAGTTTTCAATAAGGTACACGTGTAGAATCACACACAGGGTTGTATCATTAGTTTTCAATAAGTTACACGTGTAGATTCTCACACAGTTTTTTAACATCAGTTTTTAAGAAATTACACATGTAGACTCTCACACAGTGTTGTATCATCAGTTTTCAAGATGGTAGACGTGTAGATTCTCACACAGTGTGGTATCGTTAGTTTTCAACAAATTACACACGTAGTTACTCACACAGTTATGTGTCGATAGTTTCCAGTACGTTACAAGTGTAGATTCTCACATTGTGTTGTGTCTTTAGTTTTCAAGAAGTTACACGTGTAGATACTTAAACTGTGTTGTATTTTTAGTTTCCAATAAGTTACACCTGCAGATTCTCACACAGCTTTGTGTCCTTAGTTTTCAATAAAGTACACATGTAGAATCACACATCTCTGTATCATTAGTTATCAATAAGGAACACGTGTAGATACTCACACAGCGTGGTGTGGTTAGTTTTCAATAAGGCACACATGTAGACACTCAAACGTCATTCTATCGATAGTTTTCAAAGGTACATATGTAGAATCTCACACAGCGTTGTTTCGTTAGGTTTCAACAAGTTACGCATTCACTTTCTCACACAGTGTTGTATCGATATTTTCCAAGAAATTACACTGGTAGATTCTCAAACTGTGTTGTATCATTAGTTTTCAATAAGGTACACGGGTAGAATCTCAGAAAGCATTGTATAGCTAGTTTTCAATATGGTAAATGTGTAGATTTTCACACAGCGTTGTATCGTTAGTTTTCAAGAAGTAGTCCTGTAGTTTCTCATACAGCGTTGTATTGTTAGTTTTCAATACATTACTTGTGGAGATTTTCAAACAGCTTTATAGCATTAGTTTTCAATAAGTTACACCTGTAGAGTCTCTCACACTGTTGTGTCATTAGTTTTCAAGAAGTAAAGCATGTAGTTCCTCACACAGTATTGGATCGTTGGTTTTCAATAAGTTACACCTGTAGATTCTCACACAGCATTGTATCGTTAGTTTTCAAGAAATTACGCATGTAGTTTCTCACACAGTTTTATTTCAATAGTTTCCAAGAAGTTACAAGGGTAGATTCTTAAACTGAGTTGTATCCTAAGTTTTCAATAAGTTACACCTGTAGATTCTCACACAGTGTTGTGTCGTTAGATTTCAATAAGGTACTCGTGTAGAATCTCATACAGTGTGGCATCGTTAGTTTTCAATAAGTTACCCAGGCAGTTTCTCACGCAGTGTTGCATCGCTAGTTTTCAGGTAGTTACGCTTATAGATTCACACACAGTATTGTTTCATAGTTATCAATAATGTACACGTGCAGATTATTACACAGAGTTGTATCGTTAGTTTTCATTAACACCCACCTTTAGAATCTCCCACAGCGTTGTATCATTAGGTTTCAATAAGGTACACCTCTAGATTCTCACACATTGTTGTATCCTTAGTTTTCAATAAGGTACAGGTTTAAAATCTCACAAAGCCTTGTATCATTATTTTTCAAGTATTTATGAATGTAGTTCTTCACACAGTGTTTTATCGCTTGTTTTCAAGTAGTGACATTTATAGATACTCATCCATTGTTGTATTGTTAGTTATCAATGAGGTACACGTGTAGATTCTCACACATTGTTGAATCTTTGGTTTTCAACTATGCTCATGTGTAGAATCTCACACAGAATTGTATTGTTAGTTTTCATGATTTTATGCATGTAATTCCTCACACAGTGTTGTATTGACGGTTTTCAAGAAGTATCGCTTATAGATTCTCACACAGTGTTGTTTTGTTAGTTTTCAACAAGTTATGCATTTAGTTTCTCACACAGTTTTGTATCAATCGTTTCCAAGAAGTTACAGATATAGTTTCTCACACAAGGTTTTAAGGCTAGTTTTGAAGAAGTTAAATGTGTACATTCTCACACAGTGTTATATCGTTCCTTTTCCATAAGTTACACCTGTAGATCCTCAAACAGCATTATGTCGTTATTTTTAATAAGATACACGTGTAGAATCTCACACAGTATTTTTTCGTTAGTTTTCAAGAATTTACGCATTTAGTTTCTCACACAGCGTTTTATCGCTTGTTTTCAAGTAGTTACAGTAATAGATACTCACACATTGTTGTATTGTTAGTTATCAATGAGGAACACGTGTAGATTCTCACTCAACATTGTATCAATTGTTTCGATAAGGTGCAAGTGTAGATTTTCACACAGTGTTGTATCGTTAGTTTTCAAGTAGTTTCGCTTATAGATTCTCATACACTATTTTATTGTTAGTTATCAATAAGATACACGTGTAGATACTCACACATTGTTGTATCGTTAGTTTTCAATAATATACATGTTTAGATTCTCACACATTGTTGAATTTTTAGTTTTCAATAAGGTTCACGAGTAGAATCTCACGCAGCGTTGCATTGTTAGTTTTCAAGAATTTATGCATGTAGTTCCTCACACAGTGTTGTATTGATGGTTTTCAAGAAGTATTGCTTATAGATTCTGACACAGAGATGTTTTGTTAGTTTTCAACAAGTTACACATTTACTTTCTCACACAGTGTTGTATCAATAGTTTTCAATAAGTTACACCTGTAAATTCTCACAGAGAGTGGTGTTGTTAGTTTTCAATAAGCTACACGTGTAGATTCTCACACAGCTCTGTATTGTTAGTGTTCAATAAATTACACGTGTAGGTTCTGACACAGAGTTGTGTCGTTAGTTGTCAACAAGGTACACGTGTAGAATCTCACATAGCTTTGTATCATTAGTTTTCATGAAGTTACGCATGCAGTTTCTCACACAGTGTTGTACCACTAGTTTTTAAGTAGTTATGCTTATAGATTACGGCACAGTATTGTATTGTTAGTTATCAATAAGTTACACGTGTACATTCATACACAGCGTTGTATCTTTTGTTTACACGAATGTACACCTGTAGAAACTCACAGAGCATTGTATCCTTAGTTTTCAACAAGGTACACGTGTAGATACTCACACATTGTTGTATTCGTTAGTTTTCAATAATATACATTTTTAGATTCTCACACATTGTTGAATTTTTAGTTTTCAATAAGGTTCAAGAGTAGAATCACACACAGCGTTGTATTGTTAGTTTTCAAGAATTTATGCATGTGGTTCCTCACACAGTATTGTATTGATGGTTTTCAAGAAGATTCGCTTATAGAATCTCACACAGAGTTGTTTTGTTAGTTTTCAACAAGTTATGCATTTAGCTTCTCACATAGTGCTGTATCGATAGTGTTCAAGAAGTTACAGATACAGTTTCTCACACAAGGTTTTAAGGCTAGTTTTGAAGAAGTTAAATATGTCCATTCTCATGCAGTGTTATATCGATACTTTTCCATAAGTTACATGTGTAGATATTCAAACAGCGTTATGTCATTATTTTTCAATAAGGTACACATGTAGAAACTCACACAGTGTTGTTTCTTTAGTTTTCAAGAATTTATGTATGTAGTTTCTGACACAGTGTTTTATCGCTTGTTTTCAAGTAGTTACACTTATAGATACTCACCCATTTTTGTATTGTTAGTTATCAATGAGGTACACGTGTAGATTCTCACACATTGTAGAATCTTTAGTTTTCAACAAGGCTCACGTGGAGAATTTCACACAGCATTGTATTGTTAGTTTTCAAGAATTCATGCATGTAGATCCTCACAGTGTTTTATCGATGGTTTTCAAGAAGTATTGCTTATAGGTTCTCACACAGAGTTGTTTTGTTAGTTTTCAACAAGTTATGCATTTAGTTTCTCACATAGTGTTGTATCGATAGTTTCCATGAAGTTTCAGATATAGTTTCTCACACAAGGTTTTAAGGCTAGTTTTGAAGAAGTTAAATGTGTCCATTCTCATGCAGTGTTTTATCGTTACTTTTCCATAAGTTACACGTGTAGATCCTCAAACAGCGTTATGTCATTATTATTCAATAAGGTACACGTGTAGAATCTGACATAGTGTTGTTTCATTAGTTTTCAAGAATTTATGCATGTAGTTCCACACACAGTGTTTTATCCCTTGTTTTCAAGTAGTTACACTCATAAATACTCACACATTGTTGGATTGTTATTTATACATGTGGTACACATCTAGATGGTCACAAAGCATTGTATCATTTGTTTCAATAAGGTGCACGTGTAGATTCTCACACAGTGTTGCATCGCTAGTTTTCAAGTGGTTAAGCTTATAGATTCTCATACAGTATTGTATTGTTAGTTATCAATAAGGTACACGTGTAGATTAATACACAGCGTTGTATCATTACTTTTCAAAAGGTACACGTGTAGAATCTCATACAGCGTTGTATCCTTAGTTTTCAATATGTTACATCTGCAGATTGTTACACATAGATGTATTGTTAATTTTCAGTAAGGTACACGTGTAGAATTTCACACAGCATTCTATCATTAGTTTTCAAGAATTTACTCATGTAGTTCCTCACACAGTATACTATTGATGGTTTTCAAGATGTATCGATTAGATTCTCACACAGAGTTGTTTTGTTAGTTTTCAACAAGTTATGCATTTAGTTTCTCACACAGTGTTGAATCGATAGTGTTCAAGAAGTTACAGATATAGTTTCTCACACATGGTTTTAAGGATAATTTTGAACAAGGTAAATATGTACATTCTCACACAGTGTTATATCTTTACTTTTCCATAAGTTACACATGTAGATTCTCAAACAGCGTTATGTGGTTATTTTTCAATAAAGTACATGTGTAGAATCTCACACATTGTTATTTCCTTACTTTTAAAGAATTTATGCATGTAGTTTCTCACACAGTGTTTATCGCTTGTTTTCCAGTAGTTACACATATAGATACTCACCCATCGTTATATTGTTAGTTATCAATGAGGTACACGTGTAGATTCTCACACAGCATTGTATCATTAGTTTCGATAAGGTGCACGTGTAGATCCTCATACAGCGTTGTATCGTTAGTTTTCAATAAGGTACACCTGTAGATTCTCACACAGCGTTGCATCATTGGTTTTCAAGAAGGTACAAGTATAGATTCTCACACAGTGTTGTATCGTTTGTTTTCAAGAAATTACACACATAGTTCCTCTCACAGTGTTGTATTGAGGGTTTTCAAGAGGATTCGCTTAAGATTCTCATACAGTGTTGTTTCGTTAGTTTTCAATAAGATATGCATGTAGTTTCTCACACAGTGTTGTTTGATCATTTTCAAGAAGTTGCATGTGTAGTTTCTCACACAGTGTTCTATCATTAGTTTTCAAGAAGTTACACGTGTAGATTCTCACACAATGTTGTATCGTTAGTTTTCAAGAAATTACGCATGTAGTTTCTCTCACAATGTTGTGTGGATAGTGTCCAAGAAGTTACACAGGTAGATTCCCAACTGTGTTGTATCGTTAGTTTTCAATTAGGTACTCATGTAGATTCCAAACAGCATTGTATCGTTAGTTTTCAATAATGTACACGTGTAGAATCACACAAGTTTTGTATCGTTAGTTTTCAATAGGGTACACATGTAAAATCTCACACAGCATTGTTTCGTTAATTTTCAATAAGTTATATGTGTAGTTTTCACATAAGGTTGTTGGGTTAGTTTTCAATAGGTTGCACGTGTAGAATCACACACAGGGTTGTGTCATTATTTTTTAATTATTTACACGTGTAGATTCTCACACAGTGTTGGATCATTTGTTATCAATAAGTTACACCTGTAGATTCTCACACAGCATCGTATCATTCCTTTTCAATAATGTCCACGTGTAAAATCTCACACAGCGTTGTATCATTACTTTTCAATGTTACACCTGTCCATTATCACAGCTTTGTATCGTTAGTTTTCAATAAGTTACACGTGTAGATTAACACACAGGGTTGTAGGGTTGGTTTACAGTCAGGTCCACGTGTAGAATCGCACACAGTCTTGTGTCATTATTTTTTAATTATGTACCCCTGTAGATTCTCACAAAGTGTTGGATTGTCCTTTTTCAATAAGCTACACTTGTAGATTCTCACACCGCATTGTATCGTTAGTTTTCAATAAGGTACACGTGTAGAATCTCACACAGGTTTGTATCGTTGCTTTTCAATAAGGTCCACGTGTAGAATCTTACACACCGCTGTATCATTAGTTTTGAAGTATTTACACAAGTAGTTCATCACACAGTGTACTATCACGTGTTTTCATGTAGATACGTTTATAGATTCTCATACAGTATTGTATCATTAGTTATCAATATGGTACTCCTGTAGATTCTCACACAGTGTTGTTTCCTTAGTTTTCAATAAGGTGCATGTGTAGAATTTCACACAGCGTTGTATTGTTAGTTTTCAATAGGTTACACTTGTAGAATCTCACACAGCATTGTATCATTAGTTTTCAATAAGTTACACATGGAGTTTCTCATACAAGTTTGTAAGGCTAGTTTTGAAGAAGTTACATGTTTAGATTCTCACACAGTGTTATATCGTTAGCTTTCCATATGTTACACATGCAGTTTCTCATACAGTATTGTGTCTTTGGTTTTCAATATGGTGTATGTGTAGATTATCACAAAGTGTTGTATCGTTAGTTTGCAAGAAGTTACACACTTATTTCCTCACACAGTTTTCTATTGATGGTTTTCAAGAGGTATCACTTAAGATTCGCATACAGTGTTGTGTCATTAGTTTTCAATAAGATACACATGTAGATTATCACACAGCGTTGCAGTCTTGTGTGGTTATTTTTTAATTATTTACACGTATAAATTCTCACAAAGTGTTGGATCATTTATTTTCAATAAGTTACACCTGTAGATTCTCACACAGCATTGTATGGTTAGTTTTCAATAAGGTACACGTGTAGAATTCCACACAGGTTTGTATCGTTACTTTTCAGTAAGGTCCACATGTTGAATCTCACACATCGTTGTATCATTAGTTTTGAAGAATTTACGATGTAGTTTCTCACATAGCATTCTATCAGGTATTTTCGTGTATTTATACTTATAGATTCTCACACAGTATTGTATCGTTACTTATCAATAAGGTACTCGTGGAGAATCTAACACACTGCTGTATCGTTAGTTTACAATAAGGTACATTTGTAGAATCTCATAAAGCATTGTAGTGTTTTTTTCAATAAGTTACACGTGTAGATTCTCATACAGAGTTGTATCGTTAGTTTTCAATAAGTTACAACTGTAGATTCTCACACAGCATTGTATAGTTATTTTCCAAGTATTTACGCATAAAGTTTCTCACATAGTGTTGTATCTCATGCTTTCAAGTAGTTACACTTATACATTCTCACACATTGTTGCATCGTTATTTATCAATAAGTTACACATGTAGAATCTCACACACCGTTTTATCCTTACTTCTCAATATGGTACAAGTATAGAATTTCAAACAGCATTGTGTCATTAGCTTTCAATAAGGTACACATGTAGAATCACACACAGAGGTACAGCATTAATTTTTAGTAAGGTATGCATGTAGTTCCTCACACAGTGTTGTATTGATGGTTTTTGAGAAGTATCCCTTATAGATTCTCACACAGAGTTGTTTTGTTAGTTTTAAAGAAGTTACACATGTAATTTCTCACAAGTGTTGTGTCGATAGTTTTCTAGAACTTACACATGTAGTTTCTCACAAAAGGTTATGAGGCTAGTTTTGAAGAAGTTACATGTGTAGAATTTCACACAGTGATATATAGTTAGTTTTACATAAATTACACATGTAGATTCTGACACAGTGTTGTATAGTTAGTTTTGAAAAAGTTCCACGTGTTGATTCTCACACAGCATTGTATTTTCAATTTTCAATAAGGTACACGTGTAGAATCTCACACAGCGTTTAATCATTAGTTTTTAAGAAGCTATGCATGTAGTTTGTCACACAATGTTGTATCGCTAGTTTTCAAGTAGTTACACTTATAGATTCTCACACAGTTTTGTATCATTAGTTTTCAAGAAATTGCGTATGTAGTTTCTCACACAGTGTTGTGTCGATATTTTGCAAGAAGTTACACGGTTAGATTCTCAAACTGTGTTGTATCGCTATTTTTCAAAGAGGTACACGTGTAGATTCTCAATCCCCGTTTTATCAATAGTTTTCAATAGGTCACACAAGTAGATTCTCACACAGCTTTGTATCGTTAGTTGTCAATAAGGTACACGTGCAGATTCTCACACAGCGTTGTATGGTTAGTTTTCAATAAGTTATAACTGTAGATTCTCACACAGTTTTGTTTCTTTTGTTTTCAATAAGGTACACGTGTAGATACTTACACAGTGTTGTGTATTTAGTTTTCAATAACTTACACCTGTAGATTCTCACACAGCTTGTATTGCTAGTTTTCAATTAGGTACACATGTAGTATCTCACACATTGTTGTATCATTAGTTTTCTATATGGTACATGTTTAGAATCTCACACAACTTTGTTTCATTATTTTTCAAGAATTTACACATGCAGTTTCTCACACAGTGTTGTATCGTTAGGTTTCAAGAATTTATGCATGCAGTTTCTCACACAGTGTTGTATTGCTTGTTTTCTAGTAGTTACACTTATAGATTCTTACACATTGTTTTATCGTTAGTTATCAATAAGGTACACATGTAGATTCTCACACAGTGTTGTATCATTAGTTTTCAATAAATTAAACGTGTAGACTATCACACAGCATTGTAGCATTATTTTTCAATAAGTTACAAGTGTAGAATAACACACAGTGTTGTGTCGTTAGTTTTGAATAAGTTACCCGTGTGGATTCTCACACAGTGTTGTATCATTAGTTTTCAATAAGTTAAAACTGTACATTCTCACACAGCAATTTATCATCAGTTTTCAATAAATTACACCTTTAGATTCTCACACAGCATTGTATCTTTAGTTTTCAATAAGTTACATGTGTAGGTTCTCTCACATTGTTGTATGTTAATTTTCAATGAGATACACATGTAGATTCTAATAGTGTTGCATCGTTTGTTTTCAATAATTTACTATTGTTGTTTCTCAGACAGAGTTATTTCATTATTTTTCAAGAAATTATGCATGTTCTATCAAACCCAGTGTTGTATCCTTAGATTTCAAAAACTTATGAATATAGATTCCACACAGTTTTTTATCGTTAGTTTTCAAGTAGTTAACACGTAGTTTCTCACACAGTGTTGTATCTTTTGTTTTCAAGAATTTATGCACAAAGATACTCACACAGTGCTGTATCGTTTACTTTTAAGAAGTTACACATGCAGATTCTCTCACAGTGTCGTATGGATAGTTTTCAAGATGTTACGCATGTAGTTTCTCAAACAGTGATGTGTCGTTAATTTTTATAAGTTATGTGTGGAGATTCTCACTCTGTGTTGTAAACGTATTTTTAATAAGTTACACGTGTAGATTATCATACAGTGTTGTATCGTTAGTTTACAAGAAGTTAAGCATTCAGTTTAGAACTCAGTGTCGTATCGTTAGATTTCTATAAGTTATGACAATAGATTCTCACACAAAGTTGTATAGTTTGTTTTCAAGATGTTACTCACGAAGATTCCAACAAAATGTTGTTTCCCTTGTTTTCAATAAGGTACGTGTATAGATGTGCAGGCATCTTTGTGTCGTTAGTTTTCAAGAAGTTATACATGTAATTTCTCACACAGTGTTGTATCGTTAGTTTTCAAGACAGTTTTGAGTCCTTTATTTTCAAGAAGTTACCTTATTGAAAACAAACAATACAAAGCTGTGTGAGAATCTACAAGTGTACCTTATTGAAAACTAACGATACAACGATGTGTGAGATACTCCAAGTGTACCTATATGAAAACTATCAACACAACTCTGTGTGAGAATCTACAGGTGTAACTTACTGAAAACTAAAAATACGACACTGTGTAAGTTCTACACGTGTAACTTATTGAAAACTAACGATACAACACAGTTTAAGAATCTACCCGTGTCACTTCTTGGAAACTAACGACACAACACTGTGTGAGAAACTATATGCGTCATTTCTTGAAAACTAATGATACAACGATGTGTGAGATTCTACACGTGTACCTTATTAAAAACTAACCATACAAAAATGTGTGAGAATCTACACGTGTACCTTATTGAAAACTAAGAATACAACACTTTGTGATAATCAACACATGTAACTTCTTCAAAATTTGCCTTATAACCTTGTGTGAGAAACTACATCTGTCATTCTTGGAATCTGTCAATGCAACACAGTGTGTATAAGTAAATGCGTAACTTCTTGAAAAACTAATGATACAAAGATTATAAGATTCTTGATGTGTACCTTTGAAAACTTACTAAACAACTCTCTGTGAGATTCTACAAATGTACCTTATTGAAAACTAAGGATACAACACTGTATGGGATTATATAAGTGTAATTTATTGAAAACTAACACTATAACCCTGTGTGATAATCTACAAGTTTAATTTATAGAAAAGTAACCATACAAATCTGTGTGAGATTCTACTTGTGTACCTTATTGAACACTAAAAAAAAACACTGTTTCAGAATATTCACTTGTAACTTATTGAAAACTAATGATACAACAGTGTGTTAAATTCTACACGTGCAACTTATTGAAAACTAATGATACAACAATGTGTGCAATGCTACACCTATAACTTATTGTAAACTAACACTACTACGCTGTGTGAAAATCCACACATGTAACTTATTGAAAACTAACGAAACAACATTGTGTGAGATTCTACACGTGTTACTTCTTCAAAACAAACAATACAACACTGAGTGAGAATCTACATGTGCAACTTCTTGGAAAATATCGATACAAAACTGTGTGAGTTTCTACACTTGTACCTTATTGAAAACTAATGATACAACGTTGTGTGAGAGTCTACACGTGTACCTAATGGAAAACTAATGATACAAAGCTGTGTGAGAATCTACAGGTATAACTTATTTAAAATTAAAGATACAACCCTGTTTGAGAATCTACACGTGTAATTCATTGAAAATGAATGATACAACACAGTTTGAGGATTTACCTGTGTAACTTCTTGGAAAATATCGATACAACACTGTGTGAGAAACTACACTTGTGATTTCCTGAAAACTAAGGAAAAATTTCTTTGTGAGAATCTATAAGCGATACTTCTTGAAAAGCACCAATACAACACTGTGTGAGAAACTGCATGTGTAACTTCTTGAAAACTAATGATACAACCCTGTGTGAGACCCTACACGTGTATCTTATTGAAAACTAACGATACAATACTGTGTGAGAGTCTACATGTGTACCTTATTGAAAACTAATGCTACAATGCTGTGGGATAATCTACACGTGTACATTATTGAAAACTATCGATACAATGCTGGGTGAGATTCAACACGTGTATTTTTTTCGAAAAAATGCTGTGTGAGAATCTACACATGTACCTAATTGATAACTAACGATACAACAATGTGTGTGAATCTATAAGTGTAACTACTTGAAAACAAGCCATACAACACTCTGTGCGAAACTACATGCATAACTTGTTGAAAACTAATGAAACAACTCTGTGTGAGAATCTATAAGAGATACTTATTGAAAACCAACAATGCAATGCTGTGTGAGAATCTATAGGTGTAACTTCATGAAAAGTAAAGTTACAAGGCTGTGTGCGATTCTACACGTGTAACGTATTGAAAACTAGCAATACAACAATGTGTGAGATTCTACACTTGCATCTTATTTAAAACTAATGCATCAACGCTGTGTGATAATCTACACGTTTACGTTATGGAAAACTAATGAAACAACGCTGTGTGAGATTCAACACGTTTGCCTCATCGAAAACTATCAACACAATGCTGTATAAGAGTCTACATGTGTTGTTTATTGATAACTAAAGATTAAACAATTTGTTACAATCTATAATTTTAACTACTTGAAAACAAATGAAACAACACTGTGTTTGAAAATATATGTGTAAATTCTTGAAAAATAATAATACAATGCTGTGTGATATTCTACACTTGTGCCTTTATGAAAACTAAGAATACAACACTGTTTGAGATTCTACACATGTCCCGTTTGACAATTAAGCAGAAATTAGGTTTCTCTATCCAGGAATCTTGCAGCAGACACAAAGCAAAACCTTCAACAACTTCTCCTTCCAAACCACAGATTTTTAATTGGTTGAAAATCTTTTATTAACTTCCATATGGGTGACTACCCCTGTAAATTCCATCCTCTCTGCGGTGTATATTTCCTTCCTGTGCAAACATTTTTTTCGGTTTCTAAGAGCACTTAGCATTTGAATAGTTGAACTCAGGCTGGTTGTGTTCTGTAGGATTAATAAGAGTCCAAGATACAGTTTTT
>NW_024431926.1:0-1284 GCF_017639785.1 Mesocricetus auratus
TGTCCCGCTACCGTCTCGCCAGCAAGAACGAGCGCAGAACACTCGGATCCTTCTGCAGTAAAGCTTTAATGCATCTTGAGAGATAGATGATCAGCTTCTTAGAGGGAGACCCCAAGCTAAGAAACCCAGCCCCTTATATAAGCCTAGGAGCTCCGAGTGAGACGTGTAGAGCCGGGATTGGTGGTTTGCACATCACCCCAGATGACGCCACGGGAGAGGCACAGCTTAAACGGTTAACTCCAACTGACAGCAGATGTCAGCGCCATCTTCTAACGGTTAACTCCAACTGACAGCAGATGTCAGCGCCATCTTCTAACGGCAATAGCGATAGCGAGGGCGGCTCCTCACATCTCCCCCTATTCATTTATTTTTGAAGCAATAGGACACCCACAACTTTGGAGTGGAGATAGAGGTCAAATCCCCATGTGCAAATTCGGAACATGTACAAAGCTCCTCTCCAGGGTCTTATCCCCAGAGAGAGCCTGACCAGTCCGATGTCGTTTTTCTGGGGGAAGGAGATCATGACATAGAACCTTCATGCAAGATGACTTATCTCCCAGGAGAAAGTCGTTATACCGCAGACCTCTCCTGTGCAGTGCTTAGCCTTGCAACTCCTTGGGCTGCTGAAGCCTACCCACTCTATCCCGTGCAATGAGACTAGCCTCGTGGGGTGCAAGAGCTGGGAGGCCAGCGACCTATTGCTTTAACATGGTTAACCAAATGTCAGGGAGGCTCCGTGTTCTAAGGCAGCAAGTGCTTGTGCCACCACCACTTTGTCTCTTTTGTTTGGGCTCTGAGCTTACACACCATCCAAAGCATCAACACTATTCCACAGCAGAGAACTAGGCTAAATGATCCTACCCCCACCCATTCCTTAAAATAAGAAAATGCAGATGAAATCCAGGAGGAGAGGCCTTCCATCAGAGAAAGATCCAGATGCGTCGAATTCACTTGCAGGATCGCCATTCTCAACTCACGGAGTGTCTGCTCAAACTCAAAAGTCCAATTCTGTAATAAATGTTGAGACAGAGCTTGTGACAGGTTAGCTGCTCTTGTAAAATTCTCATATTGTACTGAAGTGACACAAAGGCCAGGCAACTTTTGTTCACATCCCAATTGGGCCATCTGCCACAATATATCCAATTGTTCCTGAACCAAATTAATCTGTTGGTTTACCAACATCAGGCCTCCTTGTATCTGAGAATTGGCAGTGGCCTGTTTATCTAGGACCATGGTCACAGTGGCCTATAGTTCATTAATGGTTTGAGTTGTCTGCACAGTGGC
>NW_024431927.1:0-1940 GCF_017639785.1 Mesocricetus auratus
TTTAATACCAACAACCCTTTATGAGGGAACATCCTTTGAGTGATTTTCAGAAGTTTTTGGGAAATATTTAATGGATATGTCCTTTTTAATGGTCATCTACAAATAATCTAAATTTATCTAGATAGTTAACCAAGGAGGGTAGACAAATCCTTCTACTATTATGGTCCAGCTTCAACAGTTCAAAAAAAATTTTTTTTAGAAAATAAAAAAGGGGGAATAATGTCCCCAGTCCCCACATGACTCATCAAATAATACACTCCTCATTTAAAATTTTTATAATGTGAATGCCAGTGAGCTTCAGACAGATTCTGGCATGATGGAACTTGAACAACCATTGCTCAGGTCAAATGGAGACATCCATGCACTAAACAGTGGAGAAGACCCTAATTTGGGGTCGAGGGCATGTTTGTGTTTTCTTGTAGGAAGAGAATAAAAGCTTCAGCATGGAGCAGAGAAAAACTGGACCTGAGACCATGGGAGTCTACCTAAGCCAGTTTGAGTGAGATCTCCTAAATCAGTGTTCCTGACCCTTGCTGTCATCGTATCTAGAGCCCAAGAAAGAAAGAAAACAGTCAGTTTGAGATTTCCAGTTTCTCAACAGACCTGCTGCATCAACCTTCCGGACCCATGAGTTTTCATCGTGAAGCCAACAGAGGAAAAAGGACCCATTTAAAACATTTGGACATTCGTATGGACTGTGATGAGGGGCAAAAGCCTCTTTTCAGTAATTGAACAGGACATGGTCACTTGAAATATCAGACTTGATGGTTCCTGTTTCTGGCATCACGACTAGGCCAGTGTATTTTTCTAGAGAGATGCAACTTGTCCTAATGTGACAAAAAGGAGACTTTGACTCAAGTCGCATAATCAGCTGACGTTAAATCAACAAACTGCATCACCACAGGAACAAATTGGTGCTCTGTGGATAGTGCAACAAGCCTATTGTTCATATTTTTCATAATGCTACATGTGTAACATCAATGATTGTACCTAATGTATCTGTGCAAGTGCACTTTCTAAATGCTTTCCTGAGCAGATCTTGGAACAATTGTAAACTTTATCAAATTGTAAATGTAAATCACATGCGGGTTACCCTTGTAACAGAATGTAAATCACGTGCATGTTACCCTTGTAACAGATGAAGGCTGGTAGAATGTTATGGCCCAGATCTGGTGATGGGTACGGTGATGGAGAGGCGCTATGTCAATGGGGGTCCTGGAAATGGTGGCAGTGGCGGTAGGCATTCTGGCTTTATGCCGAGCTCAAACGTGCCTTGTTCCAGAGGCAAGAGATCTATAACCAAGTATTGCTTAGCCTAGCCCATGGCAATCCCGATAGCCATGAAGGTTGGTTACAGATGATTTAAAGTTGGGGTGCTCTGATGACGGGCCACCTGTGGGGAAGACCCCTCCAGCCTAAGACAGGGGTTCAAGGTCCCCCAAGGACGGGAAAGGGAGGGTGACCCTACTTGACCTAAGCCAGGAGTGCCTCATTTAAAAATAAAAAGGGGTTGAATTGTGGGATCACCAGACCTTGAGCAGAGACCCACTTCCCCTTCTGCCTGGGAGTAGGCAGCTGTAAGACAATGTTTACTAAAAACATGTTTACTAAAAACAATACAATGCCTGGGGGCATTAAGTTCCTGGAAAAGGCCTGCCCGCAGAAACCACCCTGACCTCGACCTTGTCCAAAGACTAACCACCTCTTCTGCCACGCCCAGATCAGTTTCTGGGGTCAGAGCAGAACCAGCCAGGGTAGAGGAGAGAGCAGAAGCTTCTCTGGTGGGAGCCTTTCTTAGGAAGTTTTCTTGAACCTTTTTGGAACCTGTTTAAAGTTTTCTTTACACCGTTGAACAAGTCTCTGTGTTGTCAATCCCCGACACCCTCCGCACGTTCTCGGACACAGGCCGCGCAGCAGATGCGACACTGTCTCTCTCTCTC
>NW_024431928.1:0-5025 GCF_017639785.1 Mesocricetus auratus
AGACTCCTGGAAGCACCTGCTTTTCCATGTCCCAAATCAGCTGACCTTTCACTGAAAAAGCTGTGTGTAGAAATGATCAAGCTGTCCAGAAATGTGCAAAGCCCTTTCTCCCCATGTGTGTGCAGGTCATGCAGTGACAGACAGGCTCTGTTAGCCCTGCTCTGAGGTAGGACTCTTTGTGATGTCTGTGTTTCCCCTGTGCTGGAACTTCAGTCTCTCAACTATTAGGTTTCCAGTGTTTCTCATGAAGGGAGGGTGGACATAAATCATGACTGACACAAACCAAGGGGACTTCTGGCCAACCTGGTCTTGGGGCTACCATGCATTCTGTTTAGACTCAAAATGTTGTGAGGCTAAGACATTATTTGTGAAAATCTTGAAACCTTTGGCTGAATTAGGTTGTTTCTATCCTTGGAGACAGAAGTTGTAGCTCCTGGCATGAGGATGTTTTAGGGTAGTCCCACTGTCTTTTTGCATTCAGATATCCTCCCATGTAATTTGGCTCATGAGCATGAGGACCCTGTGGGTGTCATTTCGAGGTCATGGGAAGTCAGAATGACTGATGGAAGGACAGGCTGTTACAGCAGGGGAAGTGGTGGCCACTGTTGCATCCTGAGCCTGACCTTGTACTGTCCTTCTCATGGGTTCATTGGGACCATTGCTGGTTGTCTTCTATGGAACACAGGTTACATGTGGCAATACTTGGGCACAGACAGACTTTTATTGTTCATTACTAAGAGAAGTTGACATCTCTATCAAAGCATGACCCTCCCTTAGAGATGAAGGACAAAATCTGGCCAAACCTGATTAAAATCCTGGAATCAGAAAAAACTGGAAATAATTTTAAATTCACCTGCACTAGCACCAAATGGTATACTGATGTGTTAAATTATATGTTGGAACTCACAGTTGCGTGTGGTTCTTAGTGAGTTTAGCTGAACATCTGTGTCACTTTTCAGCCAGCCTAATCTCTGTCAGGATCTGTAGCTTCAAGTTTCTGACAGTTTCTACTGGACATGAGCAGACTGCTGTACCCATGAACTCACAGCATCTGTGACTTCTCATGTAAGACCCGTATGGTATCGAGCCTGTCAGCATTCCAGCATGGATGGGTGAGCAGCTCACGTGCCCTAACCCCTAGCTGAGGATATTTGATGAATTCTGCAGAAGGAGCCAGTTTTCTTTAAGGGTGTAGCCCCTGGTTAGTTTAATAGTTGGTGACTCCATACCCAGCCGTATATGGGCAGCTCCAATGAGAGTCAATGAGTTCTTTTCTTTTTTAAGTTAAGAAAGTGGACATAAACCTAGGGGTAGGGAGCTGAAAACATATAATAAATATATAAACAATGAAAATTTTATATTTAAAATTATTTTACTAAATGCACAAAAGTTGTTAAGAATGATGCTTTGGAGAAACCCCTACAAGTTCACATCAGAGAATTTTTAGAAGACTCCAGGCAGTTGAACACTAGAAAACAACCCGAATATTCACCAACAGTTCAGGGAATTCACAAGCTGTTAGTGTGCCTGTCCAGTGCAGTGATGCACAACCATAAACTTGAATGAGCTGTGAAGATGTGGGTAAATTCCATGTACACCAAGGAAGCCAAGTAAGTGCCATTCTCTTCCCCCAAATGGCAGAATCCCATCTCATTTTGCCAGGGTTAATCATGGAAAAATTTAATTTTTTTATTATATAGAGTAATGGCTATGGCACTAAACCCATAAAGAAAAGTTAGGGCATAGTGACCACAAAGGACAGATAGTGATTCCACCCTGGTGGGCAGGGGAGGAGGGTGTGGCTACAAATCAGAAAAATGAGGCAACCCAAGAGAAACTTGGACAGGGCACAGACACTCAATAGTTAGTTATAGACGTTCAGCCTGTTGAAAACAGGAAACAAAATCAGTTTAAACCAGACACATCCCATGCTCTTGTATAGAAGCACTCTCTGTGATAGCAACATTCATTCTTTCAAAATCGATGTGTTATAGCTACTTCCAATTGCAATCTGTGGTTTCTGTGGATGGAGTTTGATACTCTGGGTTCACTGGTCTTCCAATTTTTAGTGCTGAGGAATCATGCACAGGTCCTTACACATGCTAGACACAGCCTCTGCTTCTGAGTTGTGTCCCCAGCAATTGTTAACACCTTTTAAAAATGTTACCTTTACTTCAAGAGAAAATGCTTACACACTTTTAAGTAATAAAGAAAAGCAGAAGATATTCCAGATGGGGAAAACCATACATAATTCAAAATAGCCACTAAGTAAAGTTGAAGTGATTATTACACACATAAGAGACGCTTCAATAATGTCAAAGCACCTTAGGAATTTACTTAACCAAAAGGGGTCCTTTCAATACTTATTTTTAGTAACATTATTGGTAAAATGGCCAGAAAGAAATGCAATGCTGAATGTTTTAGAAAATAAAGGTCATGCAATAAAATTCTAAACCTTGCTGGGTGGGAGGGAAAGGAGGCGTGGCTTTATAAGCCAAGGAAGATTTGCATGACAACGTCAGGAGAGGCCTTGGCTTTGATATTTGGAAATGAGCTTCAAAAGTGGCAAGAAGTTTGTACTTGTGCTGACTGTTTTATGTTAATTTGAAACAAACTAGAGTTATCAGAGAGGAGGCAGCCTCAATTGAGAAAATGCCTCCAGTAGAGTGGACAGTAGGCAATCCTGTAGGGCATTTTCTTAATAAGTGACTGATGGGGAGGGTCCAGCACACAGGGGGTGGATTCATCCCTATACTGGTGGTCCTGAGTTCTATAAGACAGCAGGTAAGCAGCACTCCTTTATGGTCTCTGCACCAGCTCCTGCTTCCAGGTTCCTGCCCTGCTTGAGTTACTGCCCTCATGGCAGATGATGAACTGTTATATGGAACTGTGAATGAAAACATCCCCTTCCTCCTTAAGAAGCTTTTGGTCATGGTATTTCATCACAGCAATAGTAACCCTAACTAAGACAGGGCTGGAGAGATTGCTCATTGGTTAAGGCCACGTGCTTTTGCAGAGGACCCACATCAGGTAGCTCCACCTCCATGGAAATCCTATGCCATCAGCTGGCCTCCATGGGCATGTAGACATGCAGCATACACCCATATACATTAATAAATAAAACATTTTTTAATGGTGAGCAGGAGACTGGAGAGATGGCTCAGAGGACCTGGGTTCAATTTCCAGCACCTCTGTGGTGACTGACAATCGTAACTCTAGTTGCAGAATATCTGACACCTTTTCTGGCCTCTAAAGGCACTGCACAAACACGGTACACAGACAGACAAACAGGAGTAATGCACCCCTATATATAAACAGTGAGCAATCCTTCTTGCATTTGGTGATACACCCGCCTGCTTTCTGCTAAGAAACAAAGACTTGTCATTTTTCCCCATTTTCATAGCTGCATTTTACAATCCTAATGATACATGTCATCCATGGAGGTTTATGTTGTTGTTGTGGATTGCATTGCCCCCTTGATTTTAGAACTGGATCTTTGCCCTTTACTTTGAAACTTGAACAGGAAACTGCAGAGGGAAACTTAACTTCGTCTTGGTGTCTGTGATCCTTTCCTTGTCACTGTTTTGGCTTTGTGCCTGTTCTCCACCACTTGGAGGTGGACAGTTCAAATCCTTCACCCAAGTCTTGATCACTGTTCACTAGTGAATCAGGTTCTGAGTGTTTCAGATGTCTTCAGTCAAACTGAGCAGAATGCTCCTCTCTCTGGGAAGGGCTCCAGGACAGGACAGACTTCATATTCCCACTGTGACTACAGACAGTGTTGGCCTCTGTGCTGTCAGATGGAAACCCCATGTCTGCTGGTTCACTTAGGTCTCTGCTTCAGGGAGCCTGCACAGACTTTCTGGGCCTTTCTAGACCTTCTTCTAGGGCCTCTAGTTCATCATGTAGCTGCTGGGGTTCCTCCTTCACAATCCAAGGTAATCAGTAGTAGATTAGTGGGGCTGTATTCTCCCCAATCCCTTCAAGGCAATTAGACACAGCTGCCTGTCTCTTTCCCTGTCCTAGTGCATTTTGCACAAATATGACATGAGAGACTGTCAAATACAAAGTTCCCAGTGCTGGTCTTTAGAAGACACATCATCTGCCCAGTGGACATTTTCAACCACTGGTCAATCAGTCCATGGGCTCCATGGATGTGCTCCACAGCCAGCAAGTGTCTCCACAGCCGGCCAGCATATCCATAGCATATTTCATAGGTGCCCCCCCAAATGAACCTAGAAGTCTAAACATAACAAGCCTGGTATTGGCACAGTGGTCCCAAGAACTACTGGAACTTAATCCGAAGGTGGGGACACAGTAACAATTGAATCAGTGGTGTGACCCCAATTCCAAGCAGATGAGGATGACGCTGGTGGCTTCTTCAAACTGTGTGAAACTTCAAGAAGCTTTCATCCCGGAGCATGGAAGGCTGGGGCAGTAGAATCATAAACTGACAGGCTGGGTTACAGAGGGAGGCCTTGTCTCAAAAGACAAAAAACAAACAAACAAATCCTCACTCCACAGGAGGCATTTAAATTCAGCTCTACATAAAAGAAATTAGATAATGAAAATCTTAAGACAAAATATAGCACACTTTCTTGACCAAGGCATGAAGTCATAATTTTATTTTGTTTTGTTTTTATTTTTATTTTTGGTTTTTGAGACAGGGTTTCTCTGTGTAGCCCTGGCTGTCCAGGTACTCAGGATAACCTGTAGACAAGGCTGGTCTTAAATTCACAGAAATCCACCTGCTTCTGCCTCCCAAGTGCTGGGATTAACATCGTGTGCCACCACCATCCAGCAATAATAAATTAAAGAAACATACATGACTTTCATATGCCAAAGACATAAACAAAGTTGAAAACAAAAGATGACTTTAAAAAGTTAAACATAGAAATAACTCACAACTATAAAAAAGACAAGCAAAACCTTTGTAGACTGTTCTCAGGTGGACAATAAATGGCCAACCTTAACTTCTAAATCATCAAATGACATCTTGGAAAAATTTGAAGATTGTGCCATCTA
>NW_024431929.1:0-2475 GCF_017639785.1 Mesocricetus auratus
ATGGTCTACAGAGATGGTTCTGGGACAGCCAAGGCTTCACAGAGAAATCCTTTCTTGAAAATAACAAAACAAAACAGAAAACTCAACCTTTTAGAATTCATATATGTATATAATGTATTTTGATCTACCACTCATTCCCTTTCCAACGTCTTCCAGGCACCTTCACTGTGTCTCTCTCCAAACTTCATGTCTTAGTTTTGGTCCAGTGATAGTCCGTTACAACTGTCCATATGCACATGGGTGTGAGGCAATGGTTCTCAACCTTCCTATTGCTGCAACATTTTAATACATTTCCTCATGTTGTGGTGAGCACTAACCATAAAAGTATTGCATTGCTACTTCATAACTGTAATTTTGCTGCTGCTTTGAATCATAATGTAAGTATCTGATATGCAGGATATCTATATGCATTCTTAAAGGGATCAGTACCAGTAGATTGGAAACCACTGGTGTAGGGCTATCCTCTGGAGTGAGGGCTATTTTCCTAAACAATCTCTAAAGAATTTTTCAGTTCCTTACCCCAACAGCCTTCAAGTGTCAAAGCTCCTTGGCTAAGGACAGGGCTTTTACCTCTCCTCATATCTGCTAGAATTATGACTGGTTTGACTTTATGTAGGCCTTTGGGAGGTAGTCACAGCTCTTGTCAGTTAATAAATGCAATTGTCTCAACATGTCCAAATGGCATTATTTCACAATGATCTTTCCCAATCCTCCAAAGCTCATAAAAAGAAACCTGCAATGAAAACTATAAACACCAAAGAAAAATTAAATATGCTAAGAGATGGAAAGGACTTCCATGATCATAGATTGGTAAGGTTAATATTGTGAAAATGGTCACAATGCCAAAAACAATTGGTAGATTCAATGCAAATCTCCATGAAAATTTCACCACATCTCTTCACACAAATTAAAAAAATAATCTTAAGATTCATATTGAAGCACAAAAGATCATGAATAGTCCAAACAATTTAGACAATAAAAACATTGTTGTAAGTATCACTGTTCCTGATTTCATGTTATACTACACATTTTAGTAATAAAAACATCCTGGTATGCATAAAAAGAGACATGGTGATTAGTGGGATAGAATTAAGGACCCAGATATAAGCTCATGATTCTAAAATTTCTGACACATGACTAAAAAAATAACTCTTTGAGCTCGTGAGTATATTTTTGTTGATTTTCAGATTGTATTTCAGTCACAACATTTCTCCCTTCCTTTTCCTCCTTCTTCTTTTTTTATATTTTTCATTTTAATTTTAAATAGCTCGTTTTACATGTCAATCCCAGTTCCCTCTCCCTCTCCTCCTCCCACACCCACCATCCCCCCCAGCCTCGAACCCTATTTTCAATTCCTTCCACGTAGGGATATCTAGAGTCTGTTGTTTCACTCAGGGTAGGGTCCAGGCACTCCCCTAAGAGTCTAGGCTGAGAGAACCTCACTCTTTGTGCTATGGGCACACGATGACTGTTTGTATTCCAGGGATAGACACTGATCCACTGCTCAAGGCCCCATAGGTTGCCCAGGCCTTCTCATTGACTCTCACATTCGGGGGTCCAGATCAGTCCCATACTGGCCTCCCCGCTGTTGGTCTGGGGTCCAAGAGCTCTCCCCTGTTCAGATCAGCTGTCTCTGCTGGTTTTGCCAGCCATTCTTTGACAATTTGCTCATCACTCCTCTCTCACTCTCACTGGGATCCTTGGGTTCAGTTCAGTGATTGTGTTTGCCTCTGCTTCCATCAGTCACAGGATGAAAGCTCCCGGATGGTTATAGACATCAAGTTCATTATCAGGAATGGGCATTCGAGGTGGTCTCTCCACTATTGCTTAGTTTGCTAATTGGTGTCATTCCTTTAGATCACTAGAGATCACTCTGAGGCCTGATCTGTCTTATAACCTGTGATTCCCTCTTCCCCCATTCTATCCCCACCCACACAAACTTCCTGTTCCCCCATGACCTACTATTGTGAGGAGCCGCCCTCGCTATCGCTATTGCCGTTAGAAGATGGCGCTGACATCCACTGTCAGTTGGAGTTAACTGTCGCTGTCAGTTGGAGTTAACTGTCGCTGTCAGTTGGAGTTAACTGTCGCTGTCAGTTGGAGTTAACTGTCGCTGTCAGTTGGAGTTAACTGTCGCTGTCAGTTGGAGTTAACTGTCGCTGTCAGTTGGAGTTAACCGTTTAAACTGTGCCTCTCCCGTGACGTCATCTGGGGTGATGTGCAAACCACCAATCCCGGCTCTACACATCTCACTCGGAGCTCCTAGGCTTATATAAGGGGCTGGGTTTCTTAGCTTGGGGTCTCCCTCTAAGAAGCTGATCATCTATCTCTCAAGATGCATTAAAGCTTTACTGCAGAAGGATCCGAGTGTTCTGCGTCGTTCTTGCTGGCGAGACGGTAGCGCGGGACATCTGGTGCCGAAACCCGGAACTCTTCAACATCGCCGGCGCCGCGGGAGACCCCTCGGAAAACGGG
>NW_024431930.1:0-1186 GCF_017639785.1 Mesocricetus auratus
TGTGGGGATTGGAAGGACTGATGTCTTTCCTGTGTGGGTGGGTCTTCTGAAGCTGAACTCGCTTGGGTTTGGGGCTTGGAAGAGCTGATGTCTTTCCTGAAGCTGGACTCGCTGAGGTTTGGGGCTTGGAAGAGTTGATGTCTTTACTGTGTGGGCGGGTCTTCTGGATGCCAGGAGCAGCCCCGAAGATTAAGGGGATGGGTGTAGGGTGGCAGATCCCAGCCGGTGACCCAATCTCTCCTGAAGCTGGGCTCGTTGGGGTTTGGGGCTTGGAAGGACTGATGTCTTTCCTGTGTGGGTGGGACTTCTGGATGCCAGGAGCGGCCCCGGAAGATCAAGGGAATGGGTGTCAGGCGGCAGATCCCAGCCAGTAACCCAATCTCACCTGAAGCTGGACTTGATGGGGTTTGGGGCTTGGAAGAGCTCGCTTGGTCTTGTGGTAGATTAATTCCCATTTTCCTGAGGAAGCTCCATACTGATTTCTAAAGAGGCTGTACGAATTGGCACTCCCACCAGCAGTGGAGGAGTATTCCCCTCTCTCCACATCCTCTCCAGCATAAATTTTCTTCAGTGTTTTTGATTTTAGCCATTCTGACAGGAGTAAGATGGTATCTCAGAGTTGTTTTGATTTGCATTTCCATGATGGCTAAGAATGTTGAGCACTTTCTTAAGTGCCTCTTGGCCATTTTAGCCTCCTCGATTGAGAATTCTCTATGTAGTTCTGTACACCACCTTTTAATAGGATCCTTTTGTGATTTGGAGACGTGCTTCTTGAGTTCTTTGTAAATTTTGGAGATTAGCCCTCTGTCAGATGTAGGGTTAGTGAATATCTTTTCTCATTTTGTGGCATGACTTTTTGTCTTGTTGACTGTGTCCTTTGCCTTACAGAAGCTTTTAAGTTTCAGAAGGTCCCATTTGTTAATTGTCGATCTCAGTGTCTGTGCCACTGGTGTTATGTTTAGGAAATGGTCTCCTATACCAACTCGTTGAAGAGTATCTCTGAATTTCTCTTCTAAAAGTTTCAGGGTGGCTGGATTTATGTTGAGATCTTTGATCCATTTGGAATTAAGTTTTGTCCAAGGCAATAAACATGGATCGATCTATAGTATTCTGCATACCAGAACCCAGTTATGCCAGCACCATTTGTTGAAGATGCTTTCTTTTTTCCATTGTACAGTTTTAGCTT
>NW_024431931.1:0-10252 GCF_017639785.1 Mesocricetus auratus
GACGCTATTGCCAATTCCTTCAACATAGGGGATATCTAGAGCCTGTCACTTGACTCAGGGTAGGGTCCAGGCAATCCCCTAAGAGTCCAGGATGAGAGAGCAACCCTCTTTGTGTTATGGAAACACGATGTCTGCTTGTATTTCAGGGATAAACACTGATTCACTGCTCGGGACACCATAGTTTGCCCGGTCCTCCTCACTGACTCTCACATTCAGGGGGTCTAGATCAGTCCCATTCTGGCCTCCCCGCTGTTGGTTTGGGTCCAAAGTTCTTCCCTGTTCTGAACAGTTGCCTGTGCTGTTTTTGACAGCCCATTCTTTGCCAATTTGCTCATCGCTCCTCTCTCTCTGTCGATGGGTTACTTGGGTTCAGTTCAAAGTTTAACTGTAGGTGTTTGTCTCTGCTTCCATCAGTCACTGGATGAAGGCTCCAGGATCATTATAGACATCAAGTTCTTTATCAGGAATGGGCATTCAGTGTGGTCTCTACACTATTGTTTAGAGTGCCAATTGGTATCATCCCTTTAGATCACTAGAGGTCACAATGGTGCCTTATCTGTCTTCTAACATATGATTCCATTTTCCCCCAATCCTACAACCCAGTCAACCTTCCTGTTCCCCCATATCCTGCTCTCTCTTCCTCTTCTCCCCCTCTCTATTTCCCAGCTCCAGCTCCCCCTCCCCCCAGCCCTCACTGTGTTCCCCATATGTTCAGAGGATCTTGCCTCATTTTTCTTCTCTTGGGTACCATGCATATCTTTTATGTTCTTCCTATTTCCCAGACCCCCTGTCATTGGAAGTGCAGACTGGCAGTCTCCTGATCAATGTGTAAAATCCATATATGAGTGAGTACATACCATGTTTGTCTTTTTGTGACTGGGTTGCCTCACTCAGGATGGTTTCTTCCAGTGCTATCCATTTACCTGCGAATTTCAAGATTTCAGTGTTTATTTCTACTGAGTAATACTCCATTGTGTAAATGTACCACATTTTCTCTATCCACAGTTCAGTTGAGGGGCATCTAGGTTGCTTCCAGGTTCTGGCTATTACAAATAATGCTGCTATGAACATAGTGGAGCAGATCACCTTGTTGTATGAATTAGCCTCCTTTAGATATATGCCTAAGAGTGGAATTGCAGGGTCTTGTGGTAGATTGATTCCCATTTTCCTGAGGAATCTCCATACTGTTTTCCAAAGTGGCTGTACAAGTTTGCACTTCCACCAGCAGTGGAGGAGTTTTCCCCTCTCTCCACATCCTCTCAAGCATAAATTGTCTTCGGTGTTTTTGATTTTAGCCATTCTGACAGGAGTAAGATGGTCTCTCAGAATTTTAATTTGCATTTCCCTGGTGGCTAAGGATTTTGAGCACTTTCTTAAGTGTCTCTTGACCATTTTAGCCTCCTCTACTGATAATTCTCTATTTAGCTGTGTACCCCACTTTTTAATTGGATCCTTTGGTGTTTTGGAGACTTGTTTCTTGAGTTCTTTGTAAATTTTGGAGATCAGACCTCTGTCAGATGTGGGGTCAGTGAATATCTTTTCCCATTCTATGGATTGCATTTATGTCTTGTTGACTGTGTCCTTTGCCTGACAGAAGCTTTTTAGTTTCATGAGGTACCATTTGTTAATTGTCGATCTCAGTGTCTGTGCCACTGGTGTTATGTTCATGAAGTGGTCCCCTGTACCAATTCGTTGAAGAGTATCTCCCACCTTCTCTTCTAAAATTTCAGTGTGGGTGGATTTATGTTTAGATCTTTGATCCATTTGGACTTAAGTTTTGTACAAGGTGATAAACATGGGTCTATCTGCAGTCTACTGCATAACAGTACCCAGTTATGCCAGCACCTTTTGTTGAAGATGCTTTATTTTTTTATTGCATAGTTTTAGCTTCTTTGTCAAAATTCAAGGGTTCATAAGTGTGTGGGTTAAAACAAACAAAATATCCATGAAATGGGGGAAAAATTCAAAAAATAAAAAAATCTCTCAAAGAATCTAAAGAGTACTAAGAAAAAACAACAAAACAAATGAAGGAAACAACTCAAACAGTTGAAGGATTGAAAGCTGAAATAGAAACAATAAAGAAAACACAGAATGAGGGAATGCTGGGAGTGGAAATGTTGGGTAAACGATCAGCAACTAGAGATGCAAGTATCATCAATAGAATGCAAGAGATAGAACAGAGAATCTCAGGTGTTGAAGACTCATTAGAGGATATAGAGTCGTCAAACAAAGAAAATCTCAAAGCCAACAAAATTCCTAACACAAAATATCCAGCAAATATGGGACACCGTGACCTGAGAGTAATAGGTATAGAATAAGGTGAAGAAATACAGTTCAAAGGTACAGAAACATATTCAATAAAATCATAGAAGAAAACTTCCATAACCTAAAGGAGGATATGCCTATGAAAATACAAGAATCTTTCAGAACACCAAGTAGGCTGGACCAGAAAAAGAAGTCACCTTGCCATATAAGAAACAAAATATCAAACCTATAGAATAAAGAGAAGATATTAAGATCAGCTAAAGAAAAAGGCCAAGTAACATATAAATGCAGACCTATCTGAATTACACCTAACTTCTCAATGGAAACGATGAAAGCCAGAAGATCCTGGACAGATGTGCTACAAATGCTAAGTGAACAAGGATGCCAGCTCAAACTACTATATCCAGCAAAGCTTTCAATTACCATAGATGGAGAAAACAAAATATTCCATGACAAAGCCAGATTTAAACAATACGTATCCAAGAATCCAGCTCTACAGAAAGTGCTAGAAGCAAAACCTAGATCCAAAGAAGGTAACTACACTCACAAAGACACACGCAATATATAATCCCACTTTACAAAACACCAAAAGAGAAAGGGAGGAGAAACTACACAAAATAAAGTTCACATCTTTCAACGGTACAATGCGACTACCAATTGTCATTCCAAGTTGTTGACCACGCTTTCCCCTACTTGAGACTTCCATGACTTCTCAGCTTCTGTGACAGTGCACTACAGTGACTCTATACTCATCATCAGCTGACTTGCCCTCTTCCACGGGGCTCTTTGTGAGTTCCTAAAGCATCCACCCAGTTTGCTACTCCAACATTTACTTAAATGACCCAAGTTTACACTTCACCACTCTGACCTCAGGCCATCTTCAACCACTGACACTTCAAACCACTTTCTAATTTCTTACTTTTCTCTCATTCTCCAAACTTGACCTCAATCTTACACTGTAGCTGAACCGCTTACCTGCCCTGCTCACGTTTCTTCTGCACTTCTGATACTTTAGCTCTCATCTCCCCTAACTATGAGAAAGTTACCTCAATTCTCCTGTGCACTCCAGCCACACTACCAGACCGATGTGCCTGAAATAAACCTCTTTCCATGGCAGTTCCCCATTTGATAGGGAAGAAAAAGTAAACACTAAAGGTGCCTACCAGCATCGAGCACACACTATTTTCGTGACAGTTTTGATGAAGGAACTAGTGCCTTATGATTATTCCTGGCCTTGAAGACAAAGAGAAGTTAGAGTGCCATGCACTTCTGGACTAGGACCCTCTGGGAAGCCCCACACATCCAAGTCACCCAACTTCTCTCTCCAGGCCGGGGGTTTTCCCCCTTAGCTGCTGTTGTTTGTTCCCAGGAGAACACGCAGCCGACAGAGCAGTTCGTCCCAGGCCCCGCCATAGAGGCCTCATCATTGTCATAATTTTTGGCCTCTGTGATGTTGGCCACTAGCCAGGGAGAGGATAGAGCTTCCAGTCATGGAGGCAGACCAGGAGGTTTGGGAGCTGAAGCTGGCTTTGCGCAGATTGAACGACAATGCAGTGTCTAAAATTGTGCACCATCTGAGGCAGCTGTAGATTTGGAGGTGGGTCTGGTGTTCTCCCAGGCTACAAGAGATGACATTGTCACCTTGTTCTTCTTTTTGGTTGAGACTGAGTGTCATATATTCTTTGCCTGTAAGAAACACCATGAAGACAGATGGCCTTGAAAAACCTATTCTGCCTCCAACATGTGCGTGTGCACACCATGTCCCGTTTTGTGACACTTCCCATTTCTTCACAGCACTTGATTTGGGTTATTTTGTTTTGCTTTTTTTCTGACAGGGTTTCTCTGTGTAGCTTTGGAGCCTGTCCTGGAATTCGCTCCAGACTCAGAAGGTAGAGGCTCGTTTCGAACTCAGAGATCAGCCAGCCTCTACCTCCTGAGTTAGGCGTGAAACATCACAGCACTGTAAAATTTTACAGTTCCCCAAAATGTATGTAATTTATTATTTGTGCCCTCAATCAAAGAGATTGGTGTGTACACAGAACCCAAGAATCTACCCTAAATATTCTGGGACACAAATCTGAAAAAATAATCTTGCCTAGAAAAAAACTCATCCAAATGAAATTTGAAAAAGTTTTATCACCAATTCTAACTACTCTATTCTCTGTATTTGGGTACATCTATCAATACTGTAAAGCTGTTTTAATCTACAGTCTTCCTTATATTATCAAAAAATAAGTGGAGTATCTTTGAACTTATTTTTTGGAAAGCTGAGACTAACATGGGCCACATAATTGGAACCATGTCAGACCTAGGCAAAGACAGGGAGAGACAAAAAAAGGAGAACATTGGTGAGAGGACACATTTAAAGCCAGGCAGTGGTGGTGCACACCTTTAATCCCAGCACTCAGGAGGAAAAGGAGTTGGAGGCTAGAAAGAGTTCCCAGACTGCCAATGCTGTTACACAGAGAAATATTTTTTTGGAAAAACAACGAAATGACATAGAAGAGACTACATACACACTTGAAATTGAGAGAGTTTCTGAGTATGGTGGTGCATGCCTCTAATCCCAACACCAGAGATGCAGCAAAAGTATCTGACTTCAAGGTCATCATGCACAATATAACCAACAGCCCCGCATAGCAAAACTACTTTACAAGGACAGAAAAAATGTTACTATACAAATAAAATCCGATTTTGTATGAAAATATAAAGGGTATCAGTCTAATCAATATAGTGTAACATTTTTCCTTCTTGATTTTATAATTATTTTTTCTGTTGTTATTTACAACCATTCCTAATCTGGTCACTTCAAGACTCTAGGAGGGAGCTAGGCAGTGGTGTACACCTTCAATCCTAGCACTTGAGTTCGTGGTTATTTACAGGGCTATACAGATAAACCCTGCCTCAAAAAACAAAATCTAAGTAACTAACTAACGAGCTAGCTAGCTAACTAACTACTAACTAAAAAAGAATCAACGGGGAGGGTAAGCAGTGGTATACACCTTTAATACAAGCACCAGTATGAGGTCAGCCTGGTCTACAGAGAGAGTGAGTTTCAGGATAACCCAGAGAAACTTTTTCTAGAAACCAAAAAATCTCAAGTAAGGGCAGGCATCTACATAGTGATTTCCAAGCTACCTAAGTTTATTGAGACCCTGTCTCAAAAATAAAAGCAAAACAGACAAGTTAAACATAGAAAAAATCATCAAATAATAGCTATATGCTCAAATGCAAACATTAAAATTTTATGTAGTAAATACAAAGCTGAAGTATAACCAGACAAATCCATAGCCGTTCTGGTATAAAAACCTTTATTCTGCATCATAGACCATACCAAGTTTGGTAACAAAAAGCCTGAAAAACAATGGATGCCTACTTATATGCATTTGCAATTTCATTTACTTCATGCTGGTTAAAAATATATGCACAGATAACTTATTTAGGCTGGTATTCATGCCAATTATTTGCAACATCACTGTTAGAAAAGATCAGCATTTCTATTTAGATTTCAAAGAAACACTATTATAAAGCTCACATGACAAACTCTTTAAAGAACATCCTCAGGGTTTGGCTGGGATCGAGCCTAGAATATCCATTGTCCTAGGGCACTGTTTGAGGGTTTCTTTGATGTTCAATAACAGAACACATTGTACATAACCAACTACATTTCTAGTGCATCAACATGCTTGTACACTGTAACCCAGCCCTTTGGATTGCAATGGAAGGAAGCGGCCTGGGAGATAGAAATTTTCAGGACAGTCTGAACTAGACTGGGGAACTCTCCTCTAAAAAAGGGGGGCAGGGTTAACAAAATAGCCATTCTCCTTAAAAACTACTTTGAAGGGAAAATATGTTACCTATACACATTCTGTCAGGATAAAATAATGTACAGGTATCTGAAAAATCTTATTTAATTAAGAGAAACTCATGTGTTAGTTCACACTAGTATCATCTGGTTGTCATAAAAGTTTAGATAATGTCCACACTACTAAATCACATAGACATTTAAACAAGACAGGTGTCAACGATGCCCACTCTATTGCAAAAAATATTGTCACAAACATTTTAACTACTATTGTTTGCTACTATACTTAAATTTTGATTTGTGGTCAAACCAGGGAAAAGCTTAAGTGTGAGTAATATCAATCAATATCAATCAATATAAAGGCTAAGATTTATCATAACAACTAAGAAGTTTAAGTGTTTTAAAAATATGCTTTAAAATGGCAAAACATGCCTTAAAGTATATTAAACTGTTAATTTAACTGCTTTTTCTGCCACCCACATGACCACCCCGACCATACTGAAATACAGTTGTGTGATATGATACAGAGTGCAATCCATTATAAGGAATATACTCCTAAAACCTTCAGGAACACATCCTTTCTAGATTCTACATGTTTCTGAGAGACTGGCGAGGTAAATTCCATCTACTTGAATTAACACAGAAAAAAATAAGCAAGATCTTGTGCTAAAAAACTTTTCAGACCTGCTTAAACAAGGTCAGGAAAAAGGCTATTAAATAAATTTATAGTTAAAAGGATCACCTTTCTGGAAATTCCTCTTGAGAAATAAAACTTTTAAATATAATCAAGACTATGTAAAGATATTCATAGATTATAGTTTCATCCAAAATAAGATGAATAATATCTCTTTGATCTGATACCATAAAAATTTAATAAACAAACATGACAACAGTTGCACCTTACTTTTTTAAAGAAATATTTAGAAATTGGTACTTTTAAATAAATTTTGACCCTGGTGATCTTCTGAATTACGAATAAAGTAAAAGGATTTCTCCAAACATGTCATTGATATATTTAAAGATGATTACCATTGATAAAAACTTGTGGACAGGAAACTGCTATAAATGATGTATCTTCAGGAGAAAGATGTAAACAGTTAACTACCATAGTGCATTACTATTATGTTTTGACAAAATCTTTTGTAAATTTTCCTTATTTATTCTTGCTAGGGATAGAACCCAGGCCCTCTTTCATGCTAAGCATAGTAAGATCTCCCACTGAGGTACCCATGGTCATTTGTTTTAAAGACGGTGGGCTCCTCCTAGTCTAAAATTTTATAAAAAGGAACCCACCCAAATTAAACAAAGAAAAGCTGAAAAATGTACTGAGTAAAATGTTACACAAGTTTAGAATCCAATCTGCTTTAGTTCTCAGACAAAGTGGAGAAAGAAATAAGACAATGATGTATCATCTGATTAACAGAGAAACTCAAATATGATTTAGCAGACTATTGTTGTTCACTGCAGAATATCACAGAGAGTGAACATGCAAATTAACAAAATCAGAAATGAAAAGGGGGACATAACAATGGACTCTGAGGAAATCCAGAGAATCCATCATGTCATATTTTGAAAACCTGTACTCCACAAAATTCGAAAATTTAAAGGAAATGGACGACTTCCTGGAGCCATCACTAGCAAAAACTAAATCAAGAACAGATAAGCAATTTAAATAGACCTATATCCCCTATGGAAATAGAAGCAGTCATCAAAAGTCTCCCAACCAAAAAAAGTCCATGTGCAGATGGCCTCAGTGCAGAATTCTACCACAAATTCAACGAACAGCTTATATCAATTCTTCTCAAAGTATTCCACACAATAGAATCATAAGGGTCTTTGTCAAACTCTTACAATGAGGCTTCAATAACCTTGATTCAAGCAACACAAAGACACAACTAAGAAAGAAAACATCAGACCAATATCCCTCATGAACATTGATGCAAAAAATACTCAATAAAATACTAGCAAATCAGATCCAAGAACACATCAAAACAATCATTAACCACGATCAAGTAGGTTTCATCCCTGGGATGCAGGGATGGTTCAACGTATGAAAATCCATCAATGTAATCCACCAGATAAACAAGCTGAAAAACAAAAATCACATGATCATCTCACTAGATGCTGAAAAAGCCTTTGACAAACTCCAACACCACTTCATGATAAAGGTCTTGGAGAGATCTGGGATAACAGAAACATACTTAAACATAATAAAAGCTATATACAGTAAGCCAATAGCCAACATCAATATAGATGGACAGAAACTCAACGCAATTCCTCTAAAATCAGGAACAAAACAAGGCTGTCCACTCTCTCCATACCTTTTCAACATGGTACTTGAAGTTCTAGCTATTGCCATATGACAACAAAGGGGGATCAAGGGGATACAAATTGGGAAGGAATAGGTCAAACTTTCACTGTTTGCAGATGATATGATAGTTTACATCAATGACACAAAGAACTCTACCAGGGAACAATTAGAGCTGATTAACACCTTCAGCAAAGTGGCAGGCTACAAGATCAACTCAAGAAAATCAGTAGCCCTAATATATACAGATGATAAAAGGGCTGAAAGAGAAATCAGGGAAACATCACTCTTTACAATTGCCACAAACAAGATAAAATACCTCGGGGTAACGCTAACCAAACAAGTGAAAGACCTGTATCGCAAGAACTTTGAATCTTTAAAGAAAGAAATTAAAGAAGCCCTCAGAAAATGGAAAGATCTCACGTGCTCTTGGATGGGTAGGATCTATGTAGAAAAATGGCAATCCTGCCAAAAGCAATCTACAGATTCAATGCAATCCCCATTAAAATCCCAGCACAATACTTCACAGACCTTGAAAGAACAATAATCAATTTTTTATGGAAAAACAAAAGACCCCAGATAGCCAAAACAACCCTGTTCAACAAGGCAACATCCAGAGGCATCACCATCCCTGACCTCAAGCTCTATTATAGAGCTATAGTCCTGAAAACAGCTTGGTATTGGCACAAAAATCGACAGGTAGACCAATGGAATCGAATTGAAAACCCGGATATTACCCCACACACATATGAACATCTGATCTTTGACAAAGAAGCTAAAAATATACAATGGAATAAAGAAAGCATCTTCAACAAATGGTGCTGGCATAACTGGAGGCTGGCATGTAGAAGAATGTGGATCGATCCAGGTTTGCCGCCATTCACAAAACTTAAGTCCAAATGGATTAAAGACCTCAACATAAATCCAGTCACACTGAACCACTTAGAAGATAAAGTGGGTGGTACCCGTGAACGAATTGGTACAGTAGACAGCTTCCTGAACATAACACCTCTAGCACAGACAGTGAGGTCAATAATTAATAAATGGGACCTCCTGAAACTGAGAAACTTCTGTAAGGCAAAGGACTCAGTCAGCCAGACAAAAAGGCATCCCACAGAATGGGAAAAATGTTCACTAATCCCACATCTAACAGAGGGTTCATCTCCAAAATTTACAAAGAACACAAGAAGCAAGTCTCCAAAACTCCAAAGGATCCAATTAAAAAGTGGGCTGAAGTACTTAATAGAGAATTTTCAATAGAGGAGTCTAAAATGGCTGAGAGACACTTGAGAGTGCTCAACATCCTTAGCGATCTGGGAAATGCAAATCAAAACATGTCTGAGATACCATCTCACTCCTGTAAGAATGGCTAAAATCAAAAACACCAACGCCAATTTATGCTGGAGAGGATGTGGTGAAAGTGGGACACTCCTCCATTGCTGGTGATAGTGCCAACTGGTTCAGCCACTTTGGAAATCAGTATGGAGATTCCTCAGAAAAATGGAAATAAACATAGCACAAGACCCAGCAACTCTACTCTTAGGCATATATCCAAAAGATGCCCATTCATACAACAAAGATGTCTGTTCCACTGTGTTCATAGCAGTATTATTTGTAATAGCCAGAAATTGGAAGCAACCTAGATGTCCCTCAACGGAAGAGTGGATAGAGAAAATGGGGTACATTTACACAATGGAGTACTATTCAGCAGAAAAAAACAATGGAATCCTGAGACTTGCAGGCAAATGGATGACACTAGAAGAAACCATCCTGAGTGAGGTAACCCAGTCACAAAAAGAGAAACATTGTATGTACTCACTCATACATGGATTTTAGCTATAGATCTGGGGAGTGCCAGTCTACAGTCCCATGGC
>NW_024431932.1:0-11457 GCF_017639785.1 Mesocricetus auratus
CCCGGAATTGGCCTTTTGTGGGTTTACAGCCCTTCTGCAATTAAGGTTGCTAAACCATACATTCCATTCTGTGGTTTGGCCAGTTCCTGGGATGGGTCCTTTGTTCACTTCCCAAGTTCTCTAGTGGGGCCCTCCCTGTTAAGCTTATATTTTACTTCTATAAATTCGGGGTCTTTCAGTCAAAGGTTAATGATTTAAATGTTAGTCTTCAATATTCTAATTATCTGAAGGCTGTAAACTTTTATTTTATATTTCTTACTTAAAAATACTCATTTAATGCATGTGTTTAAAAATGTACAGGTGCATGTATGTCCTGGAGCATGGGTGGAGGTCTGAAGACAATTTGTGGGAGTTGGTTCTCTTCTTCCACCTTAGAGTTTTAAGAATTAAACTCAGGACATCAGCTTGGTAGAAGTTCCTTTTCCTGCTGCTAAAGTTTCTTTTCTATTGCTGTGATAAGACACTGGCAACAATGAGATTTATAAATGATTGAATTCTGGGCTCATGGCTCCATGACCATCATGGTGGTGAAAATGGCAGCAGGTAGGCATTTGGGGAGCAGTAACTGAAAGTTTGTATCAACTTGGTTCACAATAGGAGGCAGAGAGAACTAACTGAGAATGACAACACTTTTTCAAACCTCAAAGCCTACTCCCAATGACAGACCTTCTCCCACAAGGTCACACCTTCCCAAACACTTGCACAATGAGGGACCAAGCAGGGAAATATACTAACCTATTTGAACCATTCCCAAACCACCTTACTTGCAGAGCCAAAGACTCCAGATTCTTTTTTTAAAATTTTTTATTTTAATTTTAAATAGCTTGTTTTACATGTCAATCCCAGTTCCCTCTCCCTCCCCTCCTCCTGCACTCCCCCATCCCCCCCAGCCTCCCACCCTGACTCCAGATTCTTTTATTTGAAAAATGTTCATAAAATTCTTGTGGAGGCTTGGGAATATAGCCCAGTTTAACCACAGCACTGCAAAAACAACAAGTAAGAGAAAAACAGACTAGCCAAAAAACATCTACTCCATTGGTTAAGCTCCTGAGATTTAAATAGCTCTGGTTTGTCACCCATCTAAAGATATACAAGGTCACAACCTCCATTCATTTACTCTCTGACTCACCTACAGTCTCAGAAAGTAGATCTGTTGCAGGGGCAGCTTGACAAGAATAAACCAGACAATGGAAAGAAACATGTACACATCATGCTCTGAAATTTGCCATGGCAAGGAGAAACTAGTCTCCACCCTTGTGTCCACTCTTCCATCCCAGAACTTCCTCTTCCATCCCAGACCTGCAAAGACACACTCCTCAACAAGGCACATGCTCTGTGCTGTTTGCTTAATACACAACTGCTCTGCCACTTCCCCAACCCCATTGTCAAAAAACATTTTCCTGTTCTCAAAAAGAATTCCTTACCCCCAGTAATAGGGTTTTCTTAATTCTGCCTTTCCAAAGGATGGCTTAACCTGCATCATCATTATTGTCTAACTGGGCTGGGATACCATGGAGTGCTGCAACAAGGAGAAAAGTTCACTACACAAGAAAGGATGCAGGAGAGTGTAACAGTGCAATGCTTCACTAAATGTAAGTGCAACTGGCAGGCATGAGTATTTCACTAGAACTCACTGACAAAGGATTTTGCAGCCTGTTCACTGAGGCTTATTAGTTCATGCTGTTCAAGCCAAACCTTAAAAGGAATTTCTTGATGAAGGGAGCCCTACTTCTCTGGACCTAAGAAGCAGTTCTAAACATTTTTCTCCCCAGGAAAGTGACTCCTTATGCATTTGTTCTCCTTCTGCCCCTCTCTGGCAATACTCTTGCTCCTCTGGCCAACACTATCATCTTTAATCATCACAGAGGACAGAACACCCTCAACAAACTCACATAGGACTGATCTAATCATACTGGAGGAGGCAGCGACACCTCCAAATACCTGGTTGTCTACAATTGCTGGTCTACATCAGGAACAGCTTTTTTTCTTTTGATGCTATTTGTTCTGCAAGATTTAGACAATAGGGAAAATGATTTTTATCTCTAAAACTATGTGATGATCTCTAGTTCTTCTGGTCTCAGGTCTCTTGATAACCTGACTGGGTCAGTAGGGACATACAGAGAATAGCCTTAAACCAAGCAGGAAAATCATCAATCATTAGGGCTATTTAGGCATGGAGAAATGACTTCAAAGGGATGAAATGTCCACAAAGCTAATGTTCACTATTGCTGGCTCATTGCATACTGTCTCTTTCATCTCTTGAGTCACTGGAGCTCTTTTCTCCTACTCTCCTGCCCTCTTAGGTGCTGTTGTTGTGTGGCTTTCCAGACCCAGCTTTTGCAAGTTTCACTTCTGATAGAGAGTTGCCACAAACCTTGTCTTGTTCTCTGAGTGCCCAGCAGGCCTCACCTATACCCCAGGGCTCAGACCCCTTTTACCCTGTGTTGTTAAAATGTCTAGGTTTATCCAGTAATGAGATACAAACCGTGACTCAACTCTCCCACATGAAGTTTTCTTGGTAGACAGGGAGGGAAAGGGGGGTGAGAGCTAACCAACCCATGCAGAGCTGAGAGAGAGAGATGTACCATATGAGAGAGAGAGAGAGAGAGAGAGAGAGAGAGAGAGAGAGAGAGAGAGAGAGAGAGAAGAGAGCAAGAGAGGAGATGAGATGGAGAGGAGAGGAGAGGAGATGCAGAGTAAGATGAGAGTAAAAGAGAGCATAAGCAGGCAGGGGTCAGTCTTTTAAAGGGGTCCTTTGCACCTGCATGGTTCTCAGAGAACTCTGGGCTGGCCAGAGTGCTACTTGAGTGTATCCTGCCAGGTAACAGGGCAAGCCAGCATAATGCCTGAACCTTTCACCCTCTTCTGTGCCTTGGCTCTGCTTCTATCACCTTCCCCATTTCCTGAGACCATCCCCCCATCATGTCCTCTTTATAGCTGCCTTCAAACCAGGAAAGCCCATCAGCCTCTCCATCACTGTCCCAGTTTCCCCCAGGCCTCCTTCCATTCTCACACCTGGGTGTGAGGAGCCGCCTCGCTATCGCTATTGCCGTTAGAAGATGGCGCTGACATCTGCTGTCAGTTGGAGTTAACCGTTTAAGCTGTGCCTCTCCCGTGGCGTCATCTGGGGTGATGTGCAAACCACCAATCCCGGCTCTACACGTCTCACTCGGAGCTCCTAGGCTTATATAAGGGGCTGGGTTTCTTAGCTTGGGGTCTCCCTCTAAGAAGCTGATCATCTATCTCTCAAGATGCATTAAAGCTTTACTGCAGAAGGATCCGAGTGTTCTGCGTCGTTCTTGCTGGCGAGACGGTAGCGCGGGACATCTGGTGCCGAAACCCGGGAACTCTTCAACATCGCCGGCGCCGCGGGAGACCCCTCGGAAGACGGGGCGGATTCAGAACTGCAGGGACGTAAGTTCAGAGAGGTATGCTTTATCCTGAACACCCCCTTTCTCGACTTTGGCCTTAGTTTGTCATCACCGTGGGACGGGTCAGTGGAGGCTTTGGTGCTAGTCCTGTTTGTCCTTCTCCTTCATCGTGGCTGGTGCTGACAGAACGGTGCTGTCAGTCTGGTGCTGTCAGTCTGGTGCTGTCAGTCTGGTGCTGTCAGTCTGGTGCTGTCAGTCTGGTGCTGTCAGTCTGGTGCTGTCAGTCTGGTAACGGAGTTGAGCGCCGTTTTTAGATAAGCCGCTAGCGCGATGGGGTTGTCACAGTCAGTGGTTACTGCCCTACAGACTGTGCTAAAACAAAGAGATCTTAAAATTGCACCACGAACACTTCAAAATTTTGTGAAGGAGGTAGATAGAGTGGCACCATGGTATGCTTGTTCCGGGTCCCTCACTGTGGCCTCATGGAACAAGCTAGGTAAAGAACTAGACAGGAAGCATGCAGAAGGAGATCTCCACTTAGGTACCAAAGCCATTTGGAAGCTAGTTAAAAACTGCTTGGAGGATGAGGCCTGTCACCCTGCTATAATAGAAAGTCAGGGAACCTTAGAGGAAGTTCAGGATAGCATGTCAGAAACTGAACGGAGTGAGAGAATGGGAGCTCGCAAAAGGAAAGACATGTCTAAGAAAAAAGGCCCTCCCCAAGAAGTTAAGAAAGGGGAGAGAAAGAAGGGAGTGATCATTCACCCCCTAACAAATCTAAGAAAAAGAAAAAGCCAGAATCTAGTCTATACCCTACAGTAGAGCTAGAAGCCTTGGAGCTAGATAATTCTGATTCTGACACTCTGTATTCTAGCGAAGAAGGTGGTCTAGAGGAGGAGGTGGCACGGTATGAGGAAGAAAGATATCACCCTGATAGACACCGGCCACTGAAAACAAAAATGAATGTGAGGCCACCGCCTATAAATCCGGCGGGCTCACGCCCCTCAGCGCCTCCGCAGTATGAGCTTCGGCTGAATACTGGTACTGACTCCTTTTTACCTTTAGAGGAACGGAGAAAAATACAAGTAGCTTTTCCAGTATTCGAGAATGCGGAAGGCGGAAGAGTACATACCCCTGTAGATTACAATCAAATCAAAGAATTGGCCGAATCCGTTCGTAATTATGGGGTCAATGCTAACTTTACCACATTACAGGTGGAAAGGCTTGCTAATTTTGCCATGACTCCCACTGACTGGCAGACGACAGTGAAAGCAGTGCTTCCCAACATGGGACAATACATGGAATGGAAGGCTCTCTGGTATGATGCAGCCCAGGCACAAGCTAGAGTTAATGCCACGGCTGAAGATGAGAATCAGAGGCAGTGGACATTTGAAATGCTGACAGGTCAGGGTCAACATGCCCTTAATCAAACCAACTACATCTGGGGTGTCTATGGTCAGGTGTCGGCCGCCGCTATTAAAGCATGGAAGGCCCTCACAAAAAGGGAGAGTCCAGTGGACACCTTACAAAGATTGTCCAAGGACCCCAAGAGCCATTTTCAGACTTTGTGGCCAGAATGACAGAGGCCGCCAGTCGCATCTTTGGTGATTCAGAACAAGCTATGCCCCTGATTGAGCAACTTGTCTATGAACAAGCAACCCAGGAATGTCGGCGGCTATCGCCCCTCGCAAAAGCAAAGGTTTACAAGATTGGCTCAGAGTGTGCAGGGAGCTGGGGGACCCCTAACCAATGCAGGACTAGCTGCCGCCATTTTACAAACGCACAGGTATAGAGATTTATCTAGTCGAAAAGCTTGTTTTAATTGTGGGAGAATGGGGCACCTTAAGAAAGATTGTCAAGCCCCTGAAAGAACAAGAGAATCGAAGCTTTGCCATCGTTGTGGTAAAGGTTATCATAGGGCTAGCGAATGCAGGTCAGTCCGGGATGTAAAGGGAGGCTTCTGCCCCCTATTGAAGAACCCAAGGTACCCCAATCAAAAAACGGGTCACGGGGCCCATGGTCCCAGGGCCCTCAGAAATATGGGAACCAATTTCAGAAAAGCAATCAAGAGGAAGTAGAGGTTTCCGAGGAACCCCCGGAATGGACTTGCGTGCCGCCTCCGACTTCTTACTCATGCCCCAAATGAATGTTCAACCGGTCCCAGTCCATTCCCCTGGACCTTTGCCCCCTGCCACCATTGGGCTTATTCTGGGCCGTGGCTCCTTAACTTTACAGGGACTCATTATATATCCTGGAATTGTTGACCCGTATCATAAAGAGGAGATTCAAGTTCTCTGTTCTAGCCCTCGGGGTGTATTTTCTATAAAGCAGGGAGATAGAATTGCACAACTGGTGTTGCTGCCCTCCCTCGGGGATGGAGAAACCTACACTTTACAAAAAAGGGCTATGGGATCTTCTGGAAGTGATTCAGCCTATCTGGCTATACCCCTAAATGAGAGACCTACAATAAAATTGTTAATTAATGGAAAAGAATTTGAAGGGATAATGGATACGGGAGCAGACAAAAGCATTATTTCACTCCATTGGTGGCCGAAGTCTTGGCCCACTGTTGTTTCATCTCATTCTCTACAAGGTCTTGGATACCAGTCCTCTCCTGCCATCAGTGCCTCAGCCTTAACCTGGCGGAATGCTGAGGGCAAACAGGGATGTTTTACCCCCTATGTGTTGCCACTCCCTGTAAATTTATGGGGACGGGATGTGTTACAAGCCATGGGCATGACCCTAACTAATGAATACTCCCCCCAGGCATCAGCCATTATGGCAAAGATGGGGTATACAAACGGTAGAGGCTTGGGTAGGCAAGAACAAGGCAGAATAAAACCCATTACGCAACACGGAAATCGGGGTAGAAAAGGACTGGGTTTTATTTAGGGGCCGTTGAGGCTTCACGACCCATACCATGGAAAACAGAGGAGCCGTTATGGGTCTCTCAATGGCCTCTATCCTCTGAAAAATTAGAGGCTGTCACAAGATTAGTGCAAGAACAGGAACGGCTGGGGCATCTAGAGCCTTCTACCTCCCCATGGAATACACCAATTTTTGTTATTAAGAAGAAATCTGGGAAGTGGAGATTACTCCATGACCTGCGGGCCATTAACAATCAGATGCATCTTTTTGGCCCTGTTCAAAGAGGCCTTCCTTTGCTTTCTGCACTTCCTCAAGATTGGAAGCTTATTATTATAGATATTAAGGATTGTTTCTTCTCTATTCCACTTTACCCACGGGATAGACCAAGGTTTGCCTTCACTATCCCTTCTCTTAATCATATGGAACCAGACAAGAGATTTCAGTGGAAGGTACTGCCGCAAGGCATGGCCAATAGCCCAACAATATGTCAGCTGTATGTGCAGGAGGCTTTGGAGCCAATTAGGAAGCAATTTACATCTTTAATCGTTATCCATTATATGGACGATATTCTTATTTGTCACAAAGAGTTAGATGTTTTACAAAAGGCTTTCCCCATGCTGGTGGCTGAATTAAAACAGTGGGGATTAGAGATTGCCTCAGAAAAGGTTCAAATTGCAGATACAGGCCTCTTTTTGGGCTCAATGATTACTCCCAAAAATATAGTTCCTCAGAAAATAGAAATTCGCAAAGACCACTTACAAACATTAAATGATTTTCAGAAACTTCTGGGAGATATAAATTGGTTGAGGCCCTTTTTAAAAATTCCATCTGCTGATCTAAAACCCCTCTTCGATCTCCTGGAGGGTGAGCCTCATATCTCCTCACCCAGAAAATTTACCCCTGCCGCCCACCGAGCCTTACAGATGGTGGAAGAGGCCTTACAGGAAGCACAATTACAACGTATTGAGGAGTCACTACCTTTTAATCTGTGTGTTTTTAAGACAGCTCAATTGCCAACTGCAGTCCTGTGGCAACATGGACCATTACTTTGGATTCATCCAAATGCTTCCCCTGCTAAGATTATTGACTGGTACCCTGATGCTGTTGCACAGCTCGCGCTTCGCGGAATAAAAGCAGCTGTTACACATTTTGGCAGGGATCCTGATTCCTTGATTGTGCCTTATACTGCTGCACAAGTTCAGACCTTGGCAGCCACATCTAGTGATTGGGCAGTTTTAGTTACTTCCTTTTCAGGACAAATTGATAATCATTTTCCAAAGCATCCAATTTTACAGTTTGCCCTAAACCAGGCTATAGTGTTTCCACAAGTGACAGCTAAAGACCCACTCCCAGATGGGACTGTGGTGTACACTGATGGATCAAAAACTGGTATGGGAGCTTATGTGGTCAAGGATAGGGTTATATCTAAACAATATAATGAAACTTCACCTCAAGTTGTAGAATGTCTGATAGTACTGGAGGTTCTTGAGGCTTTTCCAGGACCCCTCAATATTGTATCAGATTCCTCTTATGTGGTTAATGCAGTTAATCTCCTTGAGATAGCTGGAATAATAAGATCCTCCAGCAGAGTTGCTAACATCTTTCAAAAGATACAAGCTGCCTTGTTAAATAGGAGATTTCCTGTTTTCATTACCCATGTCCGAGCACATTCTGGACTCCCAGGTCCCATGTCCTTAGGGAATGACTTAGCGGACAAGGCTACAAAGCTGGTGGCCGCTGCCTTGTCTACCCATGCACAAGCAGCAAAAGAATTCCATAAGCGCTTTCATGTGACGGCTGAGACCTTGCGCCGTCGTTTTGCTCTATCCAGGAAAGAGGCTAGGGAAATTGTTACTCAATGCCAGAATTGCTGCGAATTCTTACCTACTCCCCACATGGGAATAAACCCACGTGGCATTAGACCATTGCAGATGTGGCAGATGGATGTTACTCATATTCCCTCTTTTGGAAGGCTTCAATATGTTCATGTTTCTGTTGACACCTGTTCTGGCGTAATGTTCGCCACACCCCTAACAGGGGAAAAGGCCTCATATGTGATTCAACATTGCCTTGAGGCCTGGAGTGCTTAGGGAAAACCCAGAATTTTAAAAACAGACAATGGACCAGCATATACCTCTCAAAAATTCCGACAGTTTTGTCGGCAAATGGATGTTACCCATCTAACTGGCCTACCTTATAACCCTCAAGGACAGGGCATTGTGGAACGTGCCCATCGTACACTCAAATCATATCTGATTAAACAAAGGGGAGTATTGAGGATGTTCTACCCTCGGTACCAAGAGTTGCTGTATCCATGGCACTTTTTACCCTTAATTTCTTGAACTCTGATGCCCAAGGCCACACTGCGGCCGATCGCCACAGTTTAGAGCCTGATAGGCCAAAAGAAATGGTAAAATGGAAAGATGTCTTGACTGATCTCTGGAAAGGCCCGGATCCTATTCTTATAAGATCCAGGGGAGCTGTGTGTGTTTTTCCACAGGAGGAAGAAAACCCCCTGTGGATCCCTGAAAGACTCACTCGAAGAGCTCCTTCACAACTCCAGAATAAGAAGGATGGAGGCCAAGTGGGTGATGAAGACTCTCCTACTCGGGATGATGGTTCCTAGTATGATGGGAGAGTTACGGTGGGCCATCATGTCTACCTTCCCCCTACCGATGCCAGTGATGCAGAATGCCCAGGTGTTCCCTAGATTTTTCACAACTAATAGAGAGTTGGGGCTTGCCTTTTTGCCTTTAGATCCTCAGATACAGAGTTTTCAGGATGAGAGAACCTTGTCATTAGTAGGAAGCTTGTGCTTTACTGTGATTTCTTCATTAAAGGATAATTTTATTCATATGGATCCAGAAAGATCTAATGCTAATCCTTTTGAATTAATGGAAGCTGTACTGATCTTTCTCCTATGATAGTGAGAAGGGACAGATTACTTTTGATTGGAAAGGGGCATTAGGCAACAGTCTGAGTGAGGGACAGAGCTATGGATCATCTGATTGGTCCTCCTCCAATGTTAAGTATACCCCTTTTAAGAGAACTAATTATTCAGCTGCCCTTTATTTGGGTTGTGAGTAATGATACCTTAGGTAAGAATCAGAAAGAAATAAATTGCTCTGCTTAGAATTGTTTTTATGCATTATGCTGGGATGCTATTAAGCACCCTTTTGCTTTGGTAATGCGCATGCCTCGATTTGTTCCAGTTCCTGTTGAGACGCCAAGTAATTTGAGTTTGTTTAGGGAAAAGCGAGATTTTTGGGATCTCTGCTATTATTGTGGGCCTGATAGCCACCGCCGCGGTTACTGCTTCGGTTACCGCCTCGGCCCTTGCACTTTCTGCCACTGTGCAGACAACTCAAACCATTAATGAACTATAGGCCACTGTGACCATGGTCCTAGATAAACAGGCCACTGCCAATTCTCAGATACAAGGAGGCCTGATGTTGGTAAACCAACAGATTAATTTGGTTCAGGAACAATTGGATATATTGTGGCAGATGGCCCAATTGGGATGTGAACAAAAGTTGCCTGGCCTTTGTGTCACTTCAGTACAATATGAGAATTTTACAAGAGCAGCTAACCTGTCACAAGCTCTGTCTCAACATTTATTACAGAATTGGACTTTTGAGTTTGAGCAGACACTCCGTGAGTTGAGAATGGCGATCCTGCAAGTGAATTCGACGCATCTGGATCTTTCTCTGATGGAAGGCCTCTCCTCCTGGATTTCATCTGCATTTTCTTATTTTAAGGAATGGGTGGGGGTAGGATCATTTAGCCTAGTTCTCTGCTGTGGAATAGTGTTGATGCTTTGGATGGTGTGTAAGCTCAGAGCCCAAACAAAAGAGACAAAGTGGTGGTGGCACAAGCACTTGCTGCCTTAGAACACGGAGCCTCCCCTGACATTTGGTTAACCATGTTAAAGCAATAGGTCGCTGGCCTCCCAGCTCTTGCACCCCACGAGGCTAGTCTCATTGCACGGGATAGAGTGGGTAGGCTTCAGCAGCCCAAGGAGTTGCAAGGCTAAGCACTGCACAGGAGAGGTCTGCGGTATAACGACTTTCTCCTGGGAGATAAGTCATCTTGCATGAAGGTTCTATGTCATGATCTCCTTCCCCCAGAAAAACGACATCGGACTGGTCAGGGCTCTCTCTGGGGATAAGACCCTGGAGAGGAGCTTTGTACATGTTCCGAATTTGCACATGGGGATTTGACCTCTATCTCCACTCCAAAGTTGTGGGTGTCCTATTGCTTCAAAAATAAATGAATAGGGGAGATGTGAGGAGCCGCCCTCGCTATCGCTATTGCCGTTAGAAGATGGCGCTGACATCTGCTGTCAGTTGGAGTTAACCGTTAGAAGATGGCGCTGACATCTGCTGTCAGTTGGAGTTAACCGTTTAAGCTGTGCCTCTCCCGTGGCGTCATCTGGGGTGATGTGCAAACCACCAATCCCGGCTCTACACGTCTCACTCGGAGCTCCTAGGCTTATATAAGGGGCTGGGTTTCTTAGCTTGGGGTCTCCCTCTAAGAAGCTGATCATCTATCTCTCAAGATGCATTAAAGCTTTACTGCAGAAGGATCCGAGTGTTCTGTGTCGTTCTTGCTGGCGAGAAGGTAGCGCGGGACACCTGGGGACCCCAGCACCAACCTCGTACCTATCCCTGACTGGCTTGGGTCTCTGCTCACGACCATCAGGAAAACTCACATGGACTTGGGCCCACATTCCACAGCAGTCCTTAGCTGGCCCCATATTCAGACAACTGCCAGACTACTCAATGCTCCCTGCCACTCCTCCCCCACCACTTTGAGCTCTCACTTTGGGGCTCTTGGGATGCTGATTGGGTGGGAGGCTTCTGAGGAGAGGCAGGCATCTTAAGGGTACACCCCACCTGAGGGCCCATTTAGGCCACCCTGCAGTTGGCTCATTACCTTCTAGGATATCCATAGAGCTGTAGGTGTGGGATTCTATGGTAGCCTCTTCCCAGCTTGTTACTCAAACATTTAGCTTGCTTGGACAGCAGTAAGAAGCCACGCCCATTCACACCACCCTTTGCTGGGAGTTCTTTCCCTGCTTTGCTTGCCACTGGGACCAACCCTTTCCCCCTTCCTTGTCCTCTTCTCCTTGTCCATCATGCCCTGTCTCTTTTGCCTTCACACCATAGCCCATTCTAACACAGAGCTCCCATTCTCCTCCTTTTTCAAATTACACCTG
>NW_024431933.1:0-2325 GCF_017639785.1 Mesocricetus auratus
TTTTTTTATCATTTTTTATTTTAATTTTAAATAGCTTGTTTTACATGTCAATCCCAGTTCCCTCTCCCTCCCATCCTCCTGCACTCCCCTTCCCCCCTCCCTCCCACCCTATTGCCAAATCCTTCCACATAGGGGATATCTAGAGTCTGTCATTTTACTCTTGGTAGGGTCCAGGCACTCCCCTAAGAGTCCAGGCTGAGAGAGCATCTCTCTTTGTGCTATAGGCACATGAAGACAGTTTGTATACCAGGGATAGACACTGATCCACAGCTCAGGGCCCCATAGGTTGCCCAGGCATTCTCACTGACACTCACATTTGGGCGGTCCAGATCAGTCCCATGCTGGCCTCCCCACTGTCGGTCAGGGGTCCAAGAGCACTCCCCTGTTCAGATCAGCTGTCTCTGCTGGTTTTGCCAGCCCATTCTTTGCCAATTTGCTCATCACTCCTCTCTCTCTGTCACTGGGTTCCTTGGGTTCAGTTCAGTGATTAATTGTGTGTTTGCCTCTGCTGCCATCAGTCACAGGATGAAGACTCCCGGATGGTTATAGACATCAAGTTCATTATCAGGAATGGGCATTCGAGGTGGTCCCTCCACTATTGCTTAGCTGGCCAATTGGTGTTATACCTTTAGATCACTGGAGGTCACTCTGGTGCCTGATCTGTCTTCGATCCTATGATTCCCTCTTCCCCCTATTCTACCCCCACCCCCTCAACTTCCTGTTCCCCCATGACCAACTCCCTTCCTCTTTACCCCCTCTATTCTTCCCAGGTCCCACCCCCCCCCACCCCTCGCCGTGTTCCCCATCCATTCAGAGGATCTTGTCTCCATCCTCTTCTCTAGGTACTATGCATATATGCATATCTTTTAGGTTCTTTCCTGTTTCCCAGACTCTCTATCTGTGGAAGTGCAGACTGGCACTATCCTGATCCATATCTAAAATCCATATATGAGTGAGTACATACCATGTTTGTCTTTTTGCGACTGGGTTACCTCACTCAGGATGGTTTCTTCCAGTGCTATCCATTTCCCTGCGAATTTCAAGATTCCATTGTTTTTTTCTGCTGAGTAATACTCCATTGTGTAAATGTACCACATTTTCTCTATCTACTCTTCAGTTGAGGGGCATCTAGGTTGCTTCCAGGTTCTGGCTATTACAAACAATGCTGCTATGAACATAGTGGAGCAGACGCCCTTGTTGTATGAACCTGCCTCATTTGGATAAATGCCTAAGAGTGGAATTGCTGGGTCTAGTGGTAGATTAATTCTCATTTTCCTGAGGAATCTCCATACTGATTTCCAAAGAGGCTGTATGAGTCGGCATTCCCACCAGCAGTGGAGGAGTGTTCCTCTCTCTCCACATCCTCTCCAGCATAAATTGTCTTCGGTGTTATTGATTCTAGCCATTCTGATAGGAGTAAGATGGTATCTCAGAGTTGTTTTGATTTGCATTTCCCTGATGGCTAAGGATGTTGAGCACTTTCTTAAGTGTCTCTCGGCCATTTTAGCCTCCTCTACTGAGAATTCTCTATTTAGCTCTGTACCCCACCTTTCTAGTGGATCCTTTGGTGTTTTGGAGACTTGTTTCCTGAGTTCTTTATAAATTTTGGAGATTAGCCCTCTGTCAGATGTAGGGTTAGTGAATATCTTTTCCCATTCTGTGGCCTGCCTTTTTGTCTTTTTGACTGTGTCCTTTGCCTTACAGAAGCTTTTTAGTTTCAGAAGGTCCCATTTGTTAATTGTCGATCTCAGTGCCTGTGCCACTGGTGTTATGTTTAGGAAGTGGTGTCCTGTACCAACTCGTTGAAGAGTATCTCCCACTTTCTCTTCTAAAAGTTTCAGTGTGGCTGGATGTATGTTGAGATCTTTGATCCATTTGGACTTAAGTTTTGTACAAGGCAATAAACATGGATCTATCTGCAGTCTTCTGCATACCAGTACCCAGTTATGCCAGCACCATTCGTTGAAGATGCTTTCTTTTTTCCACTGTACAGTTTTAGCTTCTTTGTCAAAAATCAGGTGTTCATAGGTGTGTGGGTTAAAATTAGGGCTTTCGATTCGGTTCCATTGGTCTACATGCCTATTTTTCTGCCAATACCAAGCTGTTTTCAGGACTATAGCTCTATAATAGAGCTTTAAGTCAGGTATGGTGATGCCTCCTGAAGTTCCTTTATTGTATAGGGATGTTTTGGCTATACTGGGCCTTTTGTTTTTCCATATAAAGTTGATTAATGTTCTTTCCAGGTCCTTGAAGAATTGTGATGGAATTTTGATAGGGATTGCATTGAATCTATAGACTGCTTTTGGCAAGATTGCCATTTTTATT
>NW_024431934.1:0-4660 GCF_017639785.1 Mesocricetus auratus
TTTTTTTTAATTTTAAATAGCTTGTTTTACATGTCAATCCCAGTTCCCTCTCCCTCCCCTCCTCCCGCACTCCCCTTCCACCCTCCCTCCCACCCTATTGCCACATACTTCCACATAGGGGATGTCTAGAGTCTATCATTTTACTCTTGGTAGGGTCAAGGCACTCCCTAAGAGTCCAGGCTGAGAGAGCATCTCTCTTTGTGCTATAGGCACATGAAGACAGATTGTATACCAGGAATAGACACTGATCCACAGCTCAGAGCCCCATAGGTTGTCCAGGCCTTCTCACTGACACTCACATTTGGGGGTCCAGATCAGTCCCATTCTGGCCTCCCCACTGTCGGTCTGGGGTCTAAGAGCACTCCCCTGTTCAGATCAGCTGTCTCTGCTGGTTTTGCCAGCCCATTCTTTGCCAATTTGCTCATCATTCCTCTCTCTCTGTCACTGGGTTCCTTGGGTTCAGTTCAGTGCTTAGTTGTGTGTTTGCCTCTGCTTCCATCAGTCCCAGGATGAAGGCTCCCGGATAGTTATAGACATCAAGTTCATTATCAGGAATGGGCATTCGAGGTGGTCCTTCCACTATTGCTTAGCTTGCCAATTGATGTTATACCTTTAGATCACTCGAGGTCACTCTGGTGCCTGATCTGTCTTCGATCCTATGATTCCCTCTTCCCCCTATTCTACCCCCACCCCCTCAACTTCCTGTTCCCCCATGACCAACTCCCTTCCTCTTTACCCCCTCTTTTCTTCCCAGGTCCCACTACCCCCCCTCGCCCTGTTCCCCATCCATTCAGAGGATCTTGTCTCCATCCTCTTCTCTTGGGTACTATGTATATATGCATATCTTTTAGGTTCTTTCCTGCTTCCCAGACTCTCTATCTGTGGAAGTGCAGACTGGCACTATCCTGATCCATATCTAAAATCCATATATGAGTGAGTACATACCATGTTTGTCTTTTTGCGACTGGGTTACCTCACTCAGGATGGTTTCTTCCAGTGCTATCCATTTCCCTGCGAATTTCAAGATTCCATTGTTTTTTTCTGCTGAGTAATACTCCATTGTGTAAATGTACCACATTTTCTCTATCCACTCTTCAGTTGAGGGGCATCTAGGTTGCTTCCAGGTTCTGGCTATTACAAACAATGCTGCTATGAACATAGTGGAGCAGATGCCCTTGTTGTATGAACCTGCCTCATTTGGATAAATGCCTAAGAGTGGAATTGCTGGGTCTAGTGGTAGATTAATTCCCATTTTCCTGAGAAATCTCCATACTGATTTCCAAAGAGGCTGTATGAGTCGGCATTCCCACCAGCAGTGGAGGAGTGTTCCTCTCTCTCCACATCCCCTCCAGCATAAATTGTCTTCGGTGTTTTTGATTCTAGCCATTCTGACAGGAGTAAGATGGTATCTCAGAGTTGTTTTGATTTGCATTTCCCTGATGGCTAAGGATGTTGAGCACTTTCTTAAGTGTCTCTTGGCCATTTTAGCCTCCTCTACTGAGAATTCTCTATTTAGCTCTGTACCCCACCTTTCAAGTGGATCCTTTGGTGTTTTGGAGACTTGTTTCTTGAGTTCTTTGTAAATTTTGGAGATTAGCCCTCTGTCAGATGTAGGGTTAGTGAATATCTTTTCCCATTTTGTGGCCTGCCTTTTTGTCTTTTTGATTGTGTCCTTTGCCTTACAGAAGCTTTTTAGTTTCAGAAGGTCCCATTTGTTAATTGTTGATCTCAGTGCCTGTGCCACTGGTGTTATGTTAAGGAAGTGGTCTCCTGTACCAACTCGTTGAAGAGTATCTCTGCTAAATTTTTAGAGATAAACAAACACTCAATGATTAATATTTAGAGATGAACACCCACTATGTGATTAATATTTAGAGGTAAACACACACTCTATTATTAATATTTAGTTATAAACACACACTCTATGATTAATATTTAGAGATAAACACACACTCTATGATTACTATATAAGAGATACACACACTTTATGATTAATACTTAGAGATAAACTCACACTCTATGATAAATATTTAGAGATAAACACTCTATGATTAATAATTAGAGATAAATACAATATGATCAATATTTGAAATAAACACACACTATATGATTAATATTTAGAGATAAACACACACCCTGTGATTTATATTTAGAGATAATCAAACACTCAGTGATTAATATTTAGAGATATACACACTATGTGATTAATATATAGAGATAAACACACACTCTATTATTAATATTTAGAGATAAACATACAGTCTGTGATTAATATTTAGAGATAAACAGACACACATTTATTAATATTTAGAGATAGATACACTCTATGATTAATATTTAGAGATAAACACATATTCTATGATTAATACTTAGAGATAAACACATATTCTGTGACTAACATTTAGAGATAAACACTCTATGTTTAATAATTAGATATAAATACACACTCTGCTTTTAATATATAGAGATAAACCCTCAGTCTATGATTAATATTTAGAGATAAACACACACTCTATGTTTAATATTTAGAGATAAACCCAAATACTGTGATTAATATTACAAATAAACACAACCTCTATGAATAATATGTAGAAGAGAGACACTCACTCTATGATTAATATTTCGAGATAAACACACACTCTATGGTTAATATTTAGGGATAAACAAACACCCTATGATTAGTATAGAGATAGACACACACTCTATGATATTTAGAGATAAACACTCTATAATTAATATTTAGAGATAAATACATCACTATAATCAATATTAGAGATAAACACACTCTATGATTAATATTTAGAGATAAACACACGAACTATGATTAATACTTAGAGATAAACACACAATCTATGCTTAATATTTCAAGATAAACACACACACTATGATTAATATTTAGAGATAAATACACTCTTTGATTAATATTTAGAGATAAACAGTCTATGATTAATAATTAGAGATAAAGCCACATTCTATGATTAATATTACAGATAAACACACTATGATTAATACTTACAGATAAAGACACAGTCTATGATTAATATTTTGAGATACACATTCTATGATTAGTAATTAGAGATAAACACACTCTGTGATTAATATTTAGGTATAAAACCACATTTCTTTATTATTATTACAGATAAACACACTATGATTAATTGTTAGAGATAAAAACTCTATGATTAATAATTAAATATAAACACATGCTCTGAGATTAATATTTAGATGTAACCAAACACACTTTTATTAATATTTAGAAATGAAAACACACTCTATGGTTAATATTTAGAGATAAACACTAAATCTTTGATTAATATTTCGAGATAAACACACACTCTATGATTAATATTTAGAGATAAATAGAACTCTATTATCAATATTTAGAGATAAACACACACACTATGATTAATATTAGAGATAAATACACACTCTGATTAATATTTAGAAAAACACACTCCTTGATTAATATTTAGAGATAAACACACAGTCTATGAGTAATATTAAGATAAACACACTCTCTGATAAACATTTAGAGATAAACAAACACAGTATGATTATAATTTGCAGATAAACACTCACTCTATGATTAATATTTACAGAAAAACACAGCACTCTGTGATTACTTTCATTGATAAACAATCTATGAATACTATTTAGGGGTAACACACACTCTATGATTAATATTAATCTAAACACTTACTCTGTTTTTAATATTTATTGACAAACACCTATGATTAATATTTAGAGATAAACACAAATACTGTTATTAATATTTAGAGATTAACACACACACTATGATTAATATTTAGAGATAAACACACCATTTGATAAAAATGTAGAGACAAACTCACACACTATGTTTAATATTTAAATAAACACAATTCTATGATTAATAGTTAGATAAACCCACACTCTATGATTAATGTTTAGATAAACACACATTCTATGATGAATTTTTAGAGATAAACACACCGTCTATTTTTAATATTTAGTGATACACACGCTCTGTGAATAATATTTAGAGATAAATCCACACACAATGATTAATATTTAGAATATGAAAACACACTCTATAATTAATATTTAGAGATAAAAAATCTATGATTTATATTTAGAGATTAACACAAACTCTGTGATTAATATTTACAAGGTAATGACACACTCTATGATTAATATTTAGAGATAAATACACACTGTGATTAATATTTAGAGATAAACACACACAATATGATTAATATTTAGAGATAAACACACTTTGTGATTAATATTTAGAGATAAACACACACTCTTTGATTAATATTTAGAGATAAACACACTTTATGATTAATATTTAGAGATAAACACATGAACTATGATATAATATTTAGAGATAAACACACACTCTATGATTAATATTTAGAACATAAACACACACTCTATGATTAATATTTAGAGATAAACACACACTCTTTGATTAATATTTAGAGATAAACACACACTCTATGATTAATATTTAGAGATAAACACACACTCTATGATTAATATGTAGAAGATAAACACACACACTATGTTTAATATTTAGAGATAAACACACTCTCTATGATTAATATTTACAGATAAACACACATTCTTTGATTAATATGTAAGAGATAAAGACACACTCTATGATTAATATTTAGAG
>NW_024431935.1:0-73443 GCF_017639785.1 Mesocricetus auratus
TTCTTGTTTATTAAAAAAGTGTTCTTTAAACAAAAAAGTGGCAGGGAGTGTTTATTTTGGCATGTTTTTTCTTCTCATCTGTTATTACATGCATACCGCACAATCTTGAAACTGAGATTCCAGGTTATATTGAGAGAATCTTCCATTTAAAACATAATCCGATGCCCTTTACTGTAGCTACAGCACTAATTTCCATAGTGAATTAGGGTTACAGACCCAATCCATCCTTTATTTAGTCAAATAAGGTAGCTACAACATGGCATCAACTGCTGTATCACTCAGGACACAACGCTAGCTTGCTCTTCCACTCTACTGAAGTCTCTCTTTCTTCAGTTCCTTTTCCCTCCTCTAAGGATTCCCAGTTATCAGCAGCATGCCTGCAACACAAGAGAGGGGCAACTCCTATGCACATAAACCTTTCTCCTCCTGGATATCCTGCTGTTACCCTGTGTTGTGGAAATCCTGCAGCCTTGGGCCTGCAGTACTGGTCTTTTCATGTGCTCCAGCAGATCACAGATGGAGGGTGGATGTTGCAGTAAGCAACACAGAACCCTAGTTCCTGGCTTGGGTAGTTGCAGGGTTAACTTTTTAATGTGTGCACTAAAAGAAAAACAAACAAAAATGCCAATATTTTCTCTTTATATTCTCTGCAAAATCCCCCCAAAAATCATGGCTAACTTTTGTTTTGTTATTAGTTTTGCTGTTGTGCTTTTTTGGAATATCTTAGTCTTCATTATTGCAATAAAAACAGTTTTTCTATCCTCAAATTTATTGTTAGAAGAATTTCTATCATACTGTTAAAGTCTGGGATCTGTTAGTAACCTAGCCTGTTTTTTAATAGGCAGTGTAGGCCTGTAGCATAATGTACATCTTTTGCAGTTAATTTAATTGAATTTCTGGGGAATTGAAGCTCCATTTGGTTATATTTATGTGTGAGGACTGTAGTCTGTGTGACAATTTTTATTATTAATTTTGCTCTTTTAATTAGGAAACATCTTATATATTCTGAGGTTTTCCCTTAGTTCCTCTTCTTACTTTAAATTCAAACTCATTATTACCAAAGGAACATTTAAATTTTATAGTCACTATACTGTTTCTGGATGCTCCTCTTTCCTTTTGTAAGTAATTTTTCTAGTATTTTCATATGTCCTTGATCATTTTCCTCCTTTTAGATAATCCTTAACTTTTTGTATTATTAATAAAGTATAAAAAGATTATTCTAGAAAACAGGTATTTTCTTACTCTATGCCAGAACAGATAGAACAGGGCTCTTGGCTTCCCCACTAGGTCATCATAGGGTACACCTTACATGTACACAATGTCAGGGAAAGCTCTTGCTTATCACAGAATGAGGAAGGGTTTTTTCTGAGAGCACCAATAATCACGTTAAATATCATCAAGGAGAAATCATCAGATGTGCCACCACTCAGAGCGAAATTCACTCTCCCAGAGTAGTGTGATAAGGGTGTGGGAGTCAAGACATGTTTCAAGGAGGGAGGAAGGGAAGGAAGGAAAACTGAATGACTTGTCTGTCATTCAGAAACATCTTCTGCTAGTGCACACATTTTGTTCCTTTTCTATTTCTAGATTCTGCTTGTCAGAGGTGCTGTCACCTCTGGGCCACAGCTCTGCCTCCCAGTGTTTAGTTTTACTTGTAGCCTGATTTCAGTTAAATCTTAGTCTTCCACAAATATTTTGCTTCAATGATTCCTTCCTAATAATGTCCTTAATGTTATTGGTTCATTTTTGTTTAGTTACTTTAGTAAAATGTTTTCAGTGAGGTCAAAGAAGCATGGAAAAGATCTGCAGATTTTTCGGGCTATAGTAATCATGAAGCTTTCTGATAAGCATTCAAACACAGTCCTTAAGTTCCACATATGCCTGTCTGCTCTGTATTCTGGGTTGAAGCACTGAATGATAGAATAAGTTCATTTCAGTCCAGTAGAAGGGCAACATAAGAAAAGATGAATCGTTTAAAAAAACAGAAATCAGATACATGTCATAAACAGTAAAAAGCAAGTTTTAACATTTTTACTAAGATATTGTGCTTTCATTTTTTCTGGAAAGTGTTGGGCTAACTAAAGACCATCACATACTCTTCATAAAGTTGTTCTAGTTCCTTGTTATATAATCTTCCAGCAAAGGTCACTACAGAGTACAAATCAATGGGTCGATCCACAAATGCACTCTAAACCTGATGGTAGAATTGAAAGGTGATGAAAACTATGAGACAAGGCCTAGTTAAAGGAAGTAGGTTGCTGGAGGCATCTTGGGAGAATAAATTTTGTCTTTGGTTCCAGCCTGTCATTTCTTCTCTGCTTCATGCATGAGTTTAACATCTTTCCTCAGGCACAGTCTTCCTTTATGATGCTTCAGGCCCACAGCAGTGGAGACAGATGACCATAGGCTAAAACTTCTTTTACCACATTTCTAAGGCATTTTGTTCCTTCACAAAAAGTGCCTAACACGTGGCAAATATATCTCAAGTATAACATTTGTTTTAATTTTTTGAGTAATGTGCTGTTTAAATAATTTGACAGTAAGAATCTATACCTCCAGTCAAACTCATACTGGCAGATAAAGCAACTTTTTCACATAAGTGTTTAATTTTAAAGAAAGTCCAACAGCATGCTCATACAGGGGCTTATCTTATACTTGACTTTAACAAACAGTCTTTTAGTTTAATAATCTTTGTTTTCTACCTAAACCATTGTAAGGCATAGACAATATAAAATGTTTATTCACAGTATCTTTGCTAGGGTTTCTATTGTTGTGATAAAACCCTATAACCAAAATCAACTTAGGATTAATGGGTTTATTTTAATTCTCAGGTCATACTGCATCCTGGAAAGTCAGGATAGGAACTTATAGCAGGAGCCTGAAGACAGAAACTGAAACCAAGAATATGGAGGAATGCTGCTTTCATGACTGACTTGGCCTGCTTTCTTATGCTATCTGAACCATCTGTCTACTCAAAAGTGGCACCACACACAGGAAGCTGTTTGCTTACACATCAGTCATTAAAATAAAGATGTCCCCAGACTTGTCCACAGGCCAATCTGCTGGAGGTATTTTCTCCATCAATATTCCTTCTTCCCATCAGTCAGGGGAAGAATAGAAGAGAGCAAGAAAACAGAAACCATAATAGAGGGAGCCACTATAGGTTTAAAAAGAAATGTGACAATAGGGAAATGTCCAGAGATCTATAAAGATGACACTAACTAACAATCTAAGCAACAGTGGAGAGGCTACTTTAAATGACCTTCCCAGATAATGAAATTGATGACTACCTTATATGCCATCATAGAGGCTTCATCTAGTAGCTGATGGAAGCAGAAGCAGACACCCACAGCTAAACACTGAACTGAACTCCTGGAATCCAGTTGGCAGAGAAGGATGAGTGATGAGCAAATGGGTCAAAACCAGGCTGGTGAAACCCACAGAAACAGCTGACTTGAACAAGGGGGAGTTCATGGACCACAGACTGATGGTGGAGAGGCCAGCATAGGACTGATCCAGACCCTGTAGAACATGGGTGTCAGTTAGAAGGCCTGGACAATCTATGGGACCTCTGGCAGTGGATCAGTATTTATCCCAAATATATGAATGGATTTTGGGAGCCCATTTCACATAGAAGGATACTCTCTCAGCCTAGACACCCAGGGGAGGGCCTAGACCCTACTACAAATGATATGACAGACTTTGAAGATTTCCCCATGGAAGTCCTCTCCCTCCCTGGGGAGGATAAAGTGGATGGGGTAGGGAGTTGATGAAGGGCAGGGGAGGAAGGGAGGGAGAGGGAACTGGGATTGACATGTAAAACAAACTTGTTCCTAATTTAAATAAAAGACAGGAAAAAAGTTTCCCTCTTGCCAAATGTTTCCACCCTGTGTTAATTTGGCATAAAAACTAACCAGCTTTCGTGACTACTTGGCAAACATCACAAAATTAAATTGTATTTACAAGGTCCCCAGTAAAATATTCTTGAGACAACTTAACTCAAGATTATTTGAGAAATACACATACCACTGAATCATCCAGATTATATTCCTTTACAGACAAGAAAATATCCCCACTCCTTAGCAAGGTATCCCAACTGTTCTTTGAAATTTCCCAGTCTCATCTCTAAAAATCATTATCAACTAAAAACCAATTGTTTTTGGTTGATAATAAAATTCTAAATGTCCTCTGATATATAGTTGCATACAGGAAAGGTCTTTCTTCCATCTTTATGAGACTTGAGCTTAATAATTTATGTTTGAGTTTAAACAAATTGCATTATTTTACTAAAGCAGGCTTTCTCCAAATAGCAACAATGATCTCACTGGTCAGTTGTCATAGTTATCTTCATCCCACAACTTGCCACAAAATTGGAACTACCTGGGAAGAGAAAATTCTCAAATGAAGAATGGCCTCTATGTAACTGTCCTATGGGCATGGCTTTTGGGCATATTTTATAGTTTCTAACTGACGTAGGATTCTCAACCTGCTGAAGGCAGCTCCATCGCTAGGTAGGTGGTCTTGGGCTATAGAAGAAAGCTAGCTTAGGAAGACAATGAGCAACATTAATTCATGGTTTCTGCTCCAGGTCTTCTGGTTCCTGTCTTGAGCTCCTGCTCTCCCTCGGTGAAGGACTCTAACCTGTAACCTGAAATAAATCATTTACTCCCCCAGTTGTAAGTAGTAAGATTGTTTAATAGCACTAACAAAAGCAAACTAGAACACAGGTTTGAGGAAATGAGGGGGGAGAGAATTTAAAGCTGTGGCCTCCTGATCAGACATCTATGAAAAGGAAGCTAGACTCACTGATTATCTAGCAGGTGGAAAAGAAATCCTCCTCCTAAGGAAAAAGAACTCTTTATAGAAAGAGACAGAATGGAAGTTGAGCTTACAAAATCATTACTCTGTGCAAACATTTTTCAAAAGCTAGTGTATGTCATCTTCTATATTAACCAGCGGCTATTTCCTGATACGTCTAAGGAACATGTTTCATAAACATTCATTACAGCACAATGTACCACTTTGAGTACTGATCTGCCTCCCTCTCTAGAATTTGCCTCCTTAAGAGAAACCCTTACCTGCATTCCCAAATCATAAAATTGTTATATAAATTGCAATATGAAAATTATGGGTTCTTCTGTTTCCTCACTTTCACATGTTCAGAGAATAATTACTTGTATTTATGAACAATTTTCTTCACGTAAATAGGATGCACTTATGATGATTTGGGGTTTAATACATACAGGATGTGAAATGTATTTTTTAAGTTTTTCAGAATAGTCCCTGATGACACGTTCCATTATGATGATCAATGTCCTTATTTTTAAAATAATTTGAAAGTATACTTAATATCTAACAATCAAATTGCCTTTCCAATTCACTGATAATATAAAAAAAGAACATCACTACTCTGATGCATTTCCTTTGGCTAAAGAATGAGAAGTGTGTAGTACATTCTTTCATTTTGTCTCAACTATAAAGTAACAAACAGTAATAATTTAAGAATAAGTGCCTTTGTGTAACTTAAATATGATTTGGTGTACTTGGTTCCTAATGTAGGTCTTCAATGCACACATATAAAACTCATTCAGGGTGCTGCTTAAAAAAGCGCATTTCCAGGCCCCATTCACTGAGCTTCTCATGATGTAGTTATCTTGTATATTTTGAACTTGAATTAAGTCACGAATTGGTAATTTAATATCTTGAAAGTGTAAATACAGAATAACTATCCAGAGAGGTAAAGAAGGAAAGGTAAAAAACAAAAGTGTACTCAATCAGTATAAAGAAATATAAGAAAGGAGGAAAGTAATTAGTAGACCTACCCTGGGTGATACAACGAACTCTGGGTACCTGGAAAAGTCCTTTCTAGAGTAATTTTCCAATTCTAGTTAGAGGACATATGACATCTCTGTCTCGAGAACAGATCCTATGTTAACTCTCACCCTTTACAGTACCAAGCTACATGTTTATCAGTGGAGTGCCTGGGAGGAAGCCAGCAGAGGTCAAGGAAAGAGTTTCCACAAAGGAGACACAATAAGGGTGCTCCCTCCCAAAGTGTGAAGAGCAAACATCACCTTTCAGCAGGTTTTACGAACTGGGTGTGTATGATAAACACAAAACAAATGAATAGCAAACAACACTACAGCTTTCAGGAGAAACAATATGTCAGAAAAACCGCCCAATGAAGAAAGAAAAATAACTGATGAAAGTTAATATCCATTTGTGGTTGAAATATTTAATGAATTAGAGCAGTTCTCCTAGAACTGCAGTTATGGATAATTGTGAGCCATGATGTGAGTGCTGGGAACCAAACTTGGGTCCTTTGTAAGAGCACCAAAATGATCTTACTCAACTTATTTCTCCAGCCCCAGAAATATGCTTTTTAGAAAGATAAATACAATGAACAATTTCAGTAATTTCTGGTTTTTTTTTCTTCTTGGGATTTATTATATGAAAGTGTGTGTGTGTGTGTGTGTGTGTGTGTGTGTGTGTGTGTGTGTGTGTGTTTTCCCTCACATTTTACTTACAAAAATAAGACTCAGTTCATACCCTCTGCATTTTGTGTTATTGTTATTCTTTTTTGTTTCCCAGTCTGCCCTAGAAGTCACTTGATAATAGTTTGTAACAGTTTCCGTCTTCATTTTTTCCTAATATCTCCATGGTAGCTATCTTTCAATGTAGCATCTTCATTCCAATGTCACAGAATTAGAGTTCTTCTAACAAATAGTTTTCAATACATGATACTGAACTGTCCCACACTAGTGCAATTTCACATTGTTGAACTGTAACTAAATATGAATCCCAAAAGTAAAAGTCACAAGAAAATGATTATTTTTCATATTTTTTCTATTCCTTCCCCGTAGCACTTGAAACATTTGACATACCCAGAAGTAGCTGGATAGATTTTTGTATTTATTAGTAATGTACTGTCTTCCGATAATTTGTTCTGACATGCAGGAGAAGGTAACTTGACATTCTATGTTGTTAGGATTGTAACAGGTGCTATAATTGCCTTTGAGAATGTGTCTGTGTATTTAGCGAGACTTTTGATTCTGCGAGTGTGGGGGGGTATTGTCTATGTTCCTTTTCCTATATTTTTGGGGGGTTTCAAGCATTTTTTATTTAAATTAAATTAGAAACAAGCTTGCTTCACATGTCAATTCCAGGTCCCTCTCCCTTTCCCTCCACTCCTCCCTGGCCCTCCCACCAACCCCCCCAATAGCCCCTCATTTCCTCAGGGAGGGTGAGGCTCTCCATTGGGGTGTCCATAGCCTATCATTTCATTCAGGGCAGGACCTAGACCCTCCCCCCAAGAGTCCAGGGTGAGAGTGGATCTCTCAGTGTTTTACAGGAGCCCAAAGTCCATTTGTATACTCGGGATAAATACTGATTTACTACCCAAGGCTCATTAGATTACCTAGGCCTGCACCCACATTCAGGGGGTCTTGATCAGTCCCATGCTGGAATCTGAGGCATCAGTCTGGGATTCAAGAGCTAACCCTTGTCAGGTCAGTTGTTTCTGGGGGTTAAACCAACCCAGTCTTAACCCCTTTGGTCATCAGTCCTCCCTCTATGGCACTGGATTTCAGGGGTTCAGCTCAGTGCTTAGCCTTGGGAGTCTGTAGTTTGCTTTTGGCAGGATTGCCACTTTTATTACATTGATCCTACCTATCCAAAAGCATGGTGAGATCTTTCCATTTTCTGAGGACTTTTTAATTTCTTTCTTTACAGACTCAAAGTTCTTGCGTTACAGGTCTTTCACTTGTTTGGTTAGCATTACCCCAAGGTATTTTATGTTGTTTGTGTCAACTGGAAAGGGTGATGTTTCTCTGATTTCTTTCTCAACCCTTTTATCATATGTATATAGTAGTGCTACTGATTAACTTGAGTTGATCTTGTAGCCTGCCACTTTGCTGAAGGTGTTAATCAGCTGTAAGAGTTCCCTGGTAGAGTTCTTTGGGTCATTTATGTAAAGTATCATGTCATCTGCAAATAGTGAACGTTTGGCCTCTTTCTTTCCAATTTGTATCCCCTTGATCTCCTTTTGTTGTCGTATGGCTCTGGCTAGAACTTCAAGTACAATATTGAAAAGGTATGGAGAGAGTGTTCAGCCTTGTGTTGTTCCTGATTTTAGAGGAATTGTGTTGAGTATCTTTCCATTTAGTTTGATGTTGGCTGTTGGTTTGCTGTATATAGCTTTTGTTATATTTAGTTATGTTCCTGTTATCCCAGATCTCTCCAAGGCCTTTATCATGAAGTGGTGTTGGATTTTGTCAAAGGATTTTTCAGCATCTAGTGAGATGATCATGTGATTTTTGTTTTTCACCTTGTTTATATGGTGGATTACATTGATGGATTTTCATATGTTGCAAAATATTCAATAAAATACTGGCAAATCAGGTCCAAGAACACATCAAAACAGTCATTCACCGTGGTCAACTATACATGCCCTGACTGATGCAGCAGGGTCACTGGTGGGGTTGAGAACAGGAACAAAACAACCGGAATGGAGAGAGTTAGAAGGGGAAGATCTGTGAGATCCACAGGAGAGGGGAGCAGGAGTGGGGGTACGCAAGTCTGTCACAGGTATTCAGCTCGGCTGCAGAGCTAGAGATGACACTGGGTTATTGGGTCTGGGGAAACAGAGGTTCTGAGTAATTTCTTGTTTTTACCTTCATTCTTCCCAAGGAAGTACTAAGAGTGCAGATGCTCATTATAGCATCCGGCTTTGCTTGAGTGATAGGGTTTGAATTCAGATCCTCATATTTCCATGCCAACTATTTTACCCACTGAGGCACCTCCCTTACTCCTACTGTTGTTCTTAAATTATTCATATCTATCCTTAACAGTTATATGCAACCTAGATGCATATATGAAGTCAGAGATAGATTTTCAATCAAACAGCTCACAATAAGTAACAAATTGGTTAGCCCCTTCATCTTAGTCTTAACCTGTGAGATAACATTACAGCATCCAAACCAATGGTTTTGTAAAAGTTCTATACCAACCCATAGGTAAGGATGGGGGGAAATGATTTTCCTATTTTTATAAAGGGCTCTCCTCTCATCTCCTCTCACCTCCTGAATTGGATTCCTTACTCCAGCCATTTGACACATAATTAAAACCTCTCAGAAGCCAAAGACTCACTCCAAGTTTCTGGTCTTCTTTTTCTCTTGAAATGAGAGTCCTATATAGATAATGGCTCTAGTCATCCTGGTACTTTATGGCATTAACATAGACAATATTTGTTTTATTAATATGAGTCACAATAATATATATGCATATATATAATAGAAAGAGGAGAAAGAGAGGCTTTCTAATCTATAATTAGTTGTTGCACTCCAACATATAAATAATAGTATTAATAACAGCAGACACATGACATTTGCTATATAGTAGACACATACTGGCATGTTCTACATAGACAAAATAAATGTTCACAGTCTCACAATAGCACTGGAAAAAACCATCCTGAGTGAGGTAACCTAGTCACAAAAAGACAAGCATGGTATGTACTCACTCATATATGGATTTTAAACATGGATCAGGAGAGTGCCAATCTGCACTTCCACTGACAGAGAGTCTGGGAAACAGGAAAGAACCTAAAAGCTATACATGGTACCCAAGAGGCAAGATCCTCTGAACAGATGGGGAACACGGCGAGGGGTGGGAGGAGGGGTACCTGGGAAATAGAGAGTGGAAGAAGTGGAAGAGAGAGTATGTCATGGAGGAACAGGAAGGTTGACTGTGGGGGTAAAATAGGGGGAAGAGGGAATCATAGGTTAGAAGACACATCAGGCACCAGTGTGACCTCTAGTGATCTAAAAGGATGACACCAATTGGCAAGATAAGCAATAGTGTAGAGACCACCTCGAATGCCCATTCCTTATAGTGAACTTGATGTCTATAACCATCCTGGAGCCTTCATCCAGTGACTGATGGAAGCAGAGGCAAACACCCATAGTTAAAAACTGAACAGAACCCAAGGAACCCAGTGACAGAGAGAGAGGAGTGAAGAGCAAATTGGCAAAGAATGGGCTGGCAAAACCAGGAGAGACAGATGATCCAAACAGGGAGAGCTCTTGAACCCCAGACAGACAGCTGGGAGGCCAGCATGGGACCAATCCAGACCCCCTGAATGTGAGAGTCAATGAGGAGGCCTGGGTTATCTATGGGGTCCTGAGCAGTGGATCAGTGTTTATTCCTCGAATACTTACAGACATCGTGTGTCCATAACACAAAGAGGGTTGCTCTCTCTGCCTGGACTCTTAGGGAAGTGCCTGGACCCTACCCTGAGTGAAATGATAGACCCTAGATATCCCCTATGGGGAAGGAATTGGCAATAGGGTGGGAGGATGGGGGGGATGGTATGGGGGAGTGTGGGAGGAGGGGAGGGAGAGGGAACTGGGATTGACATGTAAAACAAGCTATTTAAAATTTTTAAAAATGTTTAAAAAAACTAAAAATAAAATAAGTAAATAAATTAAAAAAAAAGAATGCCTCAACAAATGCAAAGTCCTGACCTTCATGCATTTATTTTCTGAGGAGAGCTAGAATAAGGAAAAAACAAAAACAAACTAAGCAAGTATATTTAAAAAGACTACAGTAGACTGTAACATTTGGATGCAAACGTTGGTGATGTGGAAGAAAACTCATACCAGGAGAAAAACTGAGACCAGAAGACACTGTATTTCAAGCCGCCATGGAACTCTGAGACACCGTTGTGGAAACATGGACTGACATTCAAACTGTGGATAATATGGTGAGTTTATTCATCACAAAAAAGGTATTTTTTAAACAACACAGGATCCAGTACTACCAAATTGAAAACAATATATCAAAGTCTACTTCACAATGTAACACAGCCTTTTGATTTGAGGATTTTCCACTGTGTCTTTGAATGCATGCTTATGTGTACAGAGTAACGAAGTCAACATTACTTCTTCTAAAGTGTCATAATAAAAAATAATTTAATAAAAAGGAACTGATTACCCTGGGGGGAGAAGGTAGCCAAGAAAAGTCAGTCAGCTCTCTGGTGAAAAGCAGCAGCATGTACAAGTCCCCTCTTCTGGAGACAATAGCACTAGCACCCTGAGGAGCCAGCAGGGAACCTGGAGGCTGGTACACAGGGACTGAAACCCAGAAGATGGAGATGAAATGGAGAAGTGGGCAAGCAGCATCCCTTCCACAACAGAGTAGGCAGAGAGGAGCAAGCCACAGAGACTTCTGGCTCTATTATAAGTGGGATAGGAAGCCCTTTGTGTATTTTCAGGCAGAGTAGGCACAATATGATTTGCATCTTAGAGAGGTCATGTTGGCTACTCCATGTGAAATAGATCTTGTAGACGTAATTGAAACCAGTGCACAATTTAATGCAACACAATTAATTAGAATGGAATAGGACACATACTTCCTGATTCTTGGATCATAGGAACAGAATACTTACTTGGCCTTCAACTAGAGAGTTGAATGCCTTTCTAAAGAGCCAGTCCTCCATTCTCCATACTGCTTGTATGCAAAGGATGAATGTTTCCCACTTCAACATTAAGAAGGAAATCTCAAATAGCCCTCACCTGTGTGCCCTGAAGGTGGAGGTAATGGTGGCCATGAGAATTGATATTTGTACATAATCAGTGTGCTTTTTTTCCTTTTGCATTTATGAACAGATGACTGTAATTTGTTGATTGATATTAGCACCTGTTACAGGAGAAACAAAGTGAAGACCAGGCATAATTTACTTTCCAACATTCTAAAACAGAATTTTGTGAATAAGCTGGTCTGTTTTGAAATAATTAGGGGGAAAACGTCTTGATTTCATGCTTTTATGTTTCTAGAAGAATACAGGAGATACAGGAGGAAGAAATGGAAAGAATTCTCACTATTATTTTGGAAAAGACAAGGAAAAAAGCATATATGGATATGGAACAAAAAAAAGAAAAGAAATAAGTATAACCATGTCTGAAATTCCTGTTCTAATTTTGATCAAGAGGGGAGGTATAATAGAAAGTGAGAGTATCAAGAAAATAGAAGAATTTATCGCTCTCCAACATGAACACACACACACACACACACACACACACACACACACACACACGCATGCACATGCACACAAACACACACACACCCCTAGCAACATATCCTATGATAGGGCACTATAGTCTCCACCTCTGACATATAACCTTGCACAACAAAGAGCTGAGAGAGAACCAAATTAAACTGGAACACTTGTGCCCAGGAAGCAAGGAAAGGTTAGAGTGAAATACTTACAAGTAAAGTACAATAGCATTACGGAATTGGACACTTAGGCAGAATGGGACCAAAGTCACAATCCAAAGGTGTTTATGCCCTGGTGGAAGCAGAGATTGTGGCTACAGAAGGGCCGTATGGTTGACTCAATAGGAGACCCAGAGCAAGACCAGGCAATGGTTACTCATCAAGACAAGAGTAAATAAGAACACCTCCCTGAAAGTCACAGAGTATACACACAGGTGTCATAACCAGGGCACCACTTATTCCCATTCTCTTTCATCTTTTCAGGATGTTGAAGACAATTCTCAGAGAACTCTAAGTATCTTTAAAAATGTCCAAACACTAAGACCTATTGTGGCTTCTTTCATTATTAAAAACAGACTAAACTGAAAACTAATTTGTAGATTGAGGTTTTCCCCTCACTACATAGACAGTTCAGGAGAAATGACCAGAATGTTGCTGACAAAATGGATGTTACACATCTTCACTACATATCCAACATAGATGATGTTTTTATATGACATGAATGGTTAACATTTTGGATTGATTGCTGCATATCAAGCCTGACTGAATTCAAAATCTGTACCGTTGACAGGGAAGCTCGAGTATCTCCAGTCATGGTAGCTGAGATCCCAACCCCCAAGCAGCACCAATGTGGTTGGTGCCCTCCCCATATTGGTTCCAGATATACTCTCACAGTTCCATGCAGCAAATGAAGCCATCTTGAAGACCAAGATTCTTTTGCCTTCATGAGAGCATATATGAACATATGGTGTATGCAGTTTTTAAATCCCCATTATTCTCATTCTCCAAAACATCCTTCTACCCATTAACTAAAATATTTTGATACAAAAAATGTTTCAAATTATAAGGATGTGAAAAGATCCTCAGGAAGAATAATTTAATATATACTTTGGAAAATCACACTGAAATATAATAAACATGTATAAATAGATGGCTATTAATTTTCACCTCTATATAGTGTAGAAAGACAGGATAAGTGAGAATTCTACAGAGAAAGTAGCTATTATAAAAAAGGGCTATTTCTGCCGGGCGGTGGTGGCGCACGCCTTTAATCCCAGCACTCGGGAGGCAGAGGCAGGTGGATCTCTCTGAGTTCGAGGCCAGGCTGGACCGACAGCCTCCAAAACAATACAGAGAAACCCTGTCTCGTAAAAACCAAAAAAAAGGGCTATTTCTACCATTATTCTTTTAGTTCCAGGGTTATTATTGAATTTACTTTCAGTTGAGCCAAAACAGGAAGAAGTCACCACAGTTATGCTGAGTCAGCTCTGCTTCAATTTGGTTGGCCAGATTTAATTGTTACTACTGAATCTCACTAGCCAAAGGAAAATTGACCCCTTAAACTACCATTCTACTCAAAACCAATCCTTTTGCTTCCTCTTCACTTTTCCTGTAGCTCCACTAAGCCTACCATTTCTTATCTAGTTTCAGAAAGCCACAAGGCAATGAATCTCAGATTTGCCCTGAGTGGAAACACTTCTCTGAGACAGTGGCCAGTGTTTCTCTGAAAGACTACACATAGACTGAAGGATCTTGCAAAAAAAGGCCTATGGGATTCGACTCAGTCCTTTCCAGAGGGGAAAAATTTGAAGAAAATCAAAACCAGTTGGAGAAGTTTGCCTTTCCAGTAGCTGGGATGTGTCTTCAGACTGGAAAGGAACACAGAAATTTCCTTTGATGTTGCAACTCCCATCTGTCACTGGTTTCATGCTGGGTAACATGTTTCCCATGGGGATGATCTTGTTCACCTGGGCTTATAACTAGAAAAACAGAAAGAATAAGATTGTCGTTAAAATGCTGTAACCACAAGATACTGACACTGACTTATAGATGAAATCTTTACTAGACAAAACTATTTGTGAAGAACAATTAGACATTATATTATGCTAATCATATCTCATAAAGTTTAATTTACATATCCAATTTGCCTGTTTAATTTATTAGTATATGACTCATTTTATCATCTGAAGTTTCATTTAATTCTCATCTATTTTAACATAATTTTGAGTAAAAATTTTTAATGAAACAATTATATAACACAAAATAGAGAAAAGTGGGATTTTATTTGTATATATTTATGATAATCCTGCAAACAGTGATCACTCAAATTAATTCCTATGGAATATATTCATACTAGGTACTTTGTCTTCTTTAAGGACATTTTCAACATTTCTGGAGACTTCCTAATGTATCTGCATAATAAAAAGAAGAGATTCAACTGCCAGATTTGTAAGGAGGTTTTCTGACTTGGAAATAATCCACCTAGGTTTTCTTTTTTTACCAGTCTACCAAATCAATATATGAGCATGGCTGAGAACAAGCTAAGGAAATCACGCCTGGATGCCTGAACTTGAATATGCTCTTCCAAAAACTTGTGTGCCTATCTAACTATTTCCCAAGGTGCTGCTTCTTGACGTTAGCAATATTACCTGGAATTACTAAAATGCTTCCTTAGGCTCTATGTAAATCATATTCCAATGCATTATTCAGCTGTGAGGTGAATAGGAATGTTGCAAACCACATTATGGTTTTGAGAAATAGCTGCAGACCTTATTATAAATGAGGTCATGGATACCATTCTTAAATACTTTTGAGCCTACTGTTCATTGTTTTTACTTTTGTTTTCTATCTTAGGGCTCTGTGCACTTGCTATATGCCATATTGTTTCCCAAAATATGGAAGCAAGGAAAGTAACTTCTAGTTTTGTGTTAGTTTTGTTCTTAGAAAACTTCGGTTTTTTCCCTAAAACTTAGTTGCTATTCATATTTTATGATTTGTACACTAAGTAACAGAGTTGTATTGAAATAGTTGATAATTTAAAATGTGCTTTTTTATGGGAAAAACTATAGTACTCAATACCTAAAAGAATCAAGTAGTGAAATAAATGAAAAAATATTACAAATAAATGAAAAATTATGACAAAAGTCTTTCCCATATTGTTCATTTAGATGCAAATCATTTAAAACAATTCAAAAGTCTAATTTAAGTTGAGTATCTTTAAAAGTTTAGGAATCTTTCTTAAATTAGGAATGTGTATAACATAGAAAAAGGTAGTAAAATAGTTGCATTGAATTTACCTCTATTTAAAATAAACAGTAAACCAGTTGGGTATTTTTATTGCATCTCTCTTGAAACACTATAGCCTTTTTTCTCTTTACATTTATGTTTAGGAAGACCAAGAAAAATATTAATGAGAAGCTCACCTTTGATAATTGGTTGTAGTGAGCTAAAGAATACACAAAACAAGCTCATTAACTCTTTCCATGTCTCTATGACAGAGGGATGCAATGACCACAGTAGTGAGACTTGAGAAAGCAAATGTGAGAACTGATGACATAACGAAGTCCTCCTTACAGCATAGTTTTTTAGTCCTGGAATAGCTTCCTCTGAAAGAGAGATGCTGCTGAGGATATGAAATAGCTCCCATACCGCCAGCACAGAAGAGATACAGAACCACCTGGATCCAGGTGACTACAGGGAGGGGCAGCGACACACACTGGAAGAAATACTCACCATCTTTATTTAGATGCTCTCTTCAACCATGAAATCATTCGGAATGCTTCTGGCTATAACTTAGAGTATCTCTCACTAATGATCTTTATTTTTTTCTGCAATTAAACTGTGTAAACAGCCAATTAATTCCCCTGATCTCAAGTTGTATTTATTCTGCCAAGCTGTGCATGTTGGCAAAGTGTGGAATTCCTGAGAGAATTCACGTTATCTACTTGACTTTCATAAAATCAAGTGCAAGCGTGTATTCTAAAACTCTGATAGACTCCTTCACAGTGTCAGCTTTATTTGAGACATTAGAATAATAAAATAACATTTACTTAGTAGAGTGGAGATTAACTTGGGTAGAGAGTGTGTGGTGTAATACTCCATCACTGTCAGATCTCTCTTTTCTCCCCTCCAAGACAAATGTGAGCACAAGGAGGAGTAAGTGTTGAATCTCAAGGTCCAACCCACTACATCTCATGGGCAACTATTTGATGATTTGCTTTACATTGTCTAATAATTTGGGAAAGTAGTAGGGGAGACATTTCACCACAAGGCAATATGTTTTCATGGCTGGATTTTAGTCAGGCTGCCAATAGTCTTTAGTAAAATCATACAAAATCTCTAAAGAAATGAACCTAGGATTAAACTTCATTAATATTCCTTATAGACTTGTAAATAGCAATAATTTATATGTTAATCTAATACTTTGCATGTTTCTAATAATTTAAATGTAAGTCCATACTTCTGTTTTACATGTTACAATTTTGCGTGTTTTTCTGAGGGATAAAATTGCTCCTGCAAAAAAAAAAAGAAGTAAATGGTTCTGAATCTAATCATAGTACTGTATGTGAGCCACCCTGAGGAAGGTAAACATATTCTTCCTCATTGGAGCAGTTCTCATATTTTTATATAAATACATAAAATTGCTTATGAACATATGACCTGAAAGCAGAAATCATTAGTTGTTGTTGTCTCCCCAAAGTAAAGAGAGCAAATATTAATGTCATATTTCTTTTACCATCAAGATTATGTTAGTCCACCCTTAAATTACTATTGCCCCTGACAGAAGCTAGACAGTAGCTCAGTTTCCACTTTTGTGAACTGATTAAAAAGTCAAAGAAAGAGGCTGTAAGTTTGAGAGGGATGAGAGACATGGGAAGAGTCAAAAGAAGGAAAGGGAAGGGGATGTGGTGTGATTACTTTTATTCAAAAGGCCACAGCAGTCAAAATTCCAGGCCTCAAAAACTATATCCTCACGTAATGTGTTTAGCCTTTCCCAAAACACCCTTTCATGATTCCCACTCTTACTGCATCCCTTACACGAGCATCACTCATCACTCAATAGTGACCCACTCAGCCTGTTTACACCTAAGCAAACCGTGCCAGAACATTCTCATATGCTGTGCTTCCACGGAGGGGTGGGCGCCAGGAGTGACACTGGAAGGCCCACCTGCGCAAACGAATGACGTCAGAACGCTGCACAGGGTCTTGTCAGTGAGCTCAGAATCTGTCTATGAATCCCTAACAGAAAACATAGATGACCTCCTTCTTAATGCGTCTTTTTAGTTGTAAATAGTGTTAAAATGTAATGTGTGTGAGCTCTCCTTGTTTTGCACAATAGGAAAATGTCCAATATACAGATTTTTTACTTTTTCAAAAGACTCATTTTTAATGATGTAGAAATGTACAGGTTATGTGTGGTGATATGCCCTCCTAAGCGCAAGTGTTGTTGGTACAGAAGAAGACTCGGGATTCCCTGCAGCTAGAGGTACAGGTGTCTGTGAGATGCATGATACACCTGCTGGAAACCTAAACCAGGTCCTCTATAAGAGCATGAAGCTCTCATCTTCTGAGCCATCTCTCAGCCCTAAATGCATATTTTAAAATTCTAATTAGCGTACTTCCTTAACCGAAGCCTTGGGGATGCAGATATACAATTCCCATGATTGAACCCTCATTGAAATTGATTTTATTTTTACTTATCAATGGGAAAACAGATTTTCATTCTATTTTGTTTATTTTTATCTTATTCATGGCATTTAATTTTGTATCACATAATTCTGAATAACTGTTTAGGGCAGTGTCCTCTGTTACTTTGATGCCCTGTTGATGGCATTCTATTTATTTTGTTTCCTTGAACTGTGGACAAAACATGATGACATTTGTGTTAATTTGTCTATCTTTTTTAGTTTTATTATACAGTGTTACATAAGAGCATTTCATTTGAGTGTGTGATGTATTTTGAGCATATTCCTCCCATACCCTTTTAGACACAAGTCATAGATACTGAATCTTCATCAGGAAGAATCCAACCCAGAAGGGATGCCATGTCGTCCAATAAGAATCAAAAAGGAAATGAATAAAGATGTTATCTAAAAGGCAAACTCCGTTAAAAACATAAAGCATTTCAATAATTTCTCTTTAAAATCTATGCTTTTGCTTGTCTTGCTTTGGAGACAGAGAGCCATGTTGTAGCCTAAAGTGAGCTTGAATTCCCAATCTTCCCGCTTCAGCTTCCTCAGTGCTCATATCACAAGTGTGGCTCTCTTCAAAGCAAGTTTAATTCTAAATACTAAAAAGAATATGAACTTCATTGGCACGTTATGGTTTTTATATATTACTGTTTTATTTACAGTTGACTTTAAAGTGAACTTTTCATTTGTGTGTAGGGGTACATATGTGGTGCGTGTGTGTGTCTGTGTTTGGTGTGAGTGTGTGCTTGTGAGAATGAGTATCTGTGAGTGTGTCTATGAATGTCTATGAATATGTGAATGTGTGGGGGTCAGATGGGGGTTCAGTGTATGAGTATGCGTGTGTGAGTTGTATGTTTCTGGGAATAAATATATGTGTGTGTGTGTGTGTGTGTGCGTGTGCATGCATGTGTATGTAAAGGAAATTTCCAACTTTCTAACATGAAAATAAAAACACATATTGGCAGGTGTTTTATATTATTTTATGTGTATGCGTGCTTGCCTTAATGTATTCATGTGTGTGTTCTTGGTGTTTTTGGATGTCAGAAGAGGGTATCAGATCCCCTGGAAATGGAGATGCAGATGTTTTTGAGCTGTCTGGGTGCTGAGACTCTTAACCAGGTCCTCTGCAAGAGCAGCAAATGCTCTTAACTGCTGAGTCATTCTCCAGCCCCATATTCCAAGATTTTATTTCAGATAAATTTCATATGAACAGATTTAAAAATCCAAGAGATTCCTTTGGTGAGAAGAGACATACAATTTTTAAGAAATAAGCAATCTTTTCTTTTATATAATAAACAGTATATACTGCTGATGTACTTAACACACAGGCAAATAACTTCTCACAGGGCTGGCCAGGACCCTTGTAATAGCTAGATGCCACTGCACAGACTGTCATACAGATATTGTCATGTGGCTTTATGAAATTAAATTAATACCTAAAAGCATTTAACTTATATCCTCAAGTACATTGAATACATTCTAGAGAGACAATGTGGTTTCAAAGTATACCCAAGATGGATGTTTCTAAATCTTATTTAGGAAATTAAATGAAAACCTGACTTGCAAAGTTTAGATTGCTGCTATCATTTAACATAACAGCAAATCAGGTGCAATATTTAGATCTTGAGGCAGAATGATTCCCATGTATGAAGAGCAAGCAGAACAGATGCCTGTGGAATTCAGAGTTGCCAGAGCCTCTCTGAAACAGAAGGATTGAAGGGGAAGGAATTCAGATTTATCTTAGTGCTGAACCCCTGAGGTAAAAAGTCTCAGAACTCCCGCCTCACCCCAGCAATGGCCCCTGAAGAATTTCTGGCTGACAAGAACATTTCATGCAGGTGCAGAAGCAGGTCAGGCAGCATGACAAAGACAGTCCAAGTTTCAACCACTACAGATTACACCCTCTGGACAAATGGAAGCCCACATCCAAGCACAAGGACTGGTATGGTCAGAACTGGGTAGTTGATTTCTAAATCTTAGCACAATACTGGAAGAAAATAAGTGCTAAGTATAAACTTGAATGAGTTTCTGCTTAGACACAAATAGTCTATGGCATCACTCTGATGGATTTCACATACCATCTGCTCTATCAATGGTATACTTGGTTGTGCCTACCAAACACCCAGTGATAACATGTATGTGTACAGATTAAGACTAGGATAAATATAGGTTAATTTTATTTGGGGAGAAGTCACTTACATGAGAAACCCAACCCACAAGTTCCAGTTCTAAGGATCCACACCAAGCTGCTATCCATGACCCAACTAGAACCAAGAGAAGGCAAGCCTCTTCCATACCCCAGACCAAATCTCACAGGCTCAGGTATGCACCTGTGACCATGTCCAAACAGGTGTATTCAGCACCGCAGGTGAAGCTGGCTAGATCTCTCACTACAATTACCATTATTTTAGACACAGACACATTAGTACAAAGTTTGAGACATAGTAGAAAACACGTCAATCACAAGCAATTTTTCTCATTAACATATCAGAGAAATAAAATGTATTAATTTGTTTTTATTTTTCTTTAGTTAAAAATACTGCCTTAATATGTATGGGCATCTACATATATTCATGGCATCATCACCAAACTCAAGATTTGTTTCCTGTTTACTAAACATATCTATGACTTCCAAACGTATTTCTGTTAATGTGTGCATGTGTGAATTTTTTGTGTGTGTGCACATGTGTGCATAGGGAAGATGTTTGGCATTTGTTTAGTCTTAATAATACATTAGATATCTGTGTTTTAGAAAAATCAATCATATCTTAATGAAGTTTAAAGATAATAAAGTTTAAAATTAAAATGCCAGATGAATGCTACATCATGCTAAGTAACAGTTAATTTATTATCTCATATATGCCCTTTATCCACAGTTGGCACGAATTCCTTGACCATCCCAACATGTATTAATCACATGGAGTAGGAACAAACATCTAACACTGCAGTTTAAATAGATCTGAGCTAGACTCAACGTGTCTCTGTGAAATGTTGAATATTTTTAGAAATCCTGAGGTGTTTCCTTCCAAACAATGAGAAAACCTAATACATTTTATATACTATATAAGACAGCATAGCACAAGATGGCAAAGGTTTTGTAAAGCCCTGGTCACTTCTATTACTATGTGACTGAGTGTGGAAACGAGCACAAATAAGAGTAAGACACTTGGGCATCAAGAGAGAAGGCTACAGAAGTGATGATTCCGCATGTGCAGCTGGGAGATGGAACTTGGAGCGATCTGCTAAGGATTCGTGGCAGAAAGTGCATGATGATGCAGCACTCATGCAGCTGCTGAAGGATGAGAGACAGAAGAAAAAATAAGCGTGTCCCCAGAAAGAGAAGAGAAACTAATCCAATGGGCAGAAGACTTTGGAAGAAAGAGAAAGAAATACTAAGTCATAAAAACCTAAAGAGACAAATTTTCCTTGGGGGAATGAGTCATGGTGCTGACCAGGCATATTTAGTTTCTTGAAGGAGAGATTTATTGCTGAAGGCTGACTGCTTTAACAAGTAAGCAGAAAGTTGGTTAAGGACACTGTTTTCTATTTTTAGCATGCAAGACTGCAAGTTTTTACATAATTCTGACTTTGCATGAACACCCTAAAGACTGGATTTTATTTCTTGGCTGTGTTCTAAGGATGAGAATTTGATATAATAATAATTTATATAAGTTCTAACATAGTAGTTAATGTCTACTCATAGATATCTAATCCTGATTTTTGGCTTAACACAAAATAGATTTGCCTAGAAAACCCTGAGTATGGAATATTCTAGGTTATATTCCAAGGACAATCAGTTTCTATTATATTCTCCAAGTTTTATGTGATAAATTTAAGTTTAGAAAATTCTAAAAGCAATATATAAATATATATATATATATAAGACAAAATAAGGGCAAAGATTAAAGATTGAATGTACATCTTCCTTTACTAAATCTTGTACATATACCTTAAGTTTTGCAATGTATTTTCTACTTTTATTTAGTTTTATAAAATGCTAAGAATAATAACCCATATATTTAAACAGTTGAAAGAAAACAAGGTTTTTGTCTTGCCATTTTAAAAGCTGGCATGTCTGTCATACTTTAAATTTATAAATTAAAAAGTTAAGAAATTTCTGTACTGCCCACATGGGCATCTCCATAAAACTCATATGAATCAGAAAAATGTTATTCTTCACATTTAAACATTTGTAAGTTACTCACATTAATTTATGAAAAGACCTAATAACCTAGGTTGATTTATGGAAGGAGGGAAACACCTGACAGGACTTGATATATGCATGGCTTGAGTTTAGTCACTGGTAAAGTGGTACATATACAGTTTACTTTAGAAAACACTTTGACTGGAGTTTCTGAGTAAAGTTAAGCAAAAAGTTATTTTCACTTATTTGTTTCATATTTCCAAATCTTCTGTTATATAATTAGGGTTACCCCCAAACTAGACCCAAAAAGTTCATTTGAGAAAGATACAGATGTACAGTAGGACAATGAAGTCTATTCTACATATATTCACACAATAAAGCACAGACAGCTGACCAGTCACAAGTAACATGATAGAGAAAGATAAAGGGATGAATTTACATGAAAATAAACAAAAGTGGGCAAAGCTCGTGGAGTACAATCAAAGTGAGGGAGGAGCAAAACATGAACAAAGGAGTCATGATCATGATGGGGAAACCCACAGAATCAGCTGACCTGATCTAGTGAGAGATAACTAACTCAGGTCTGACAAATGGGGAACCAAACTAGACTTCCTTACTATAGGTGACAATGGTGTGACTGGAACAATATGAGGTCACTGGCAATGGGTCTAAGATCTAACACTAATGCACAGACTTACTTAGTGGAGCCCATTCTGTGTGGAAAGATACCTTGCCCAACCTAGACACAGGGAAGTGGGGGTGGAGAAATACCTTGGTCCAACTTCAACTAGATGATGAGACAGACTTAGTAGACTTCCTAGGGGAGGCCTTACCCACTCCATGGAGCAGATTGGAGGAGGATGAGAGATGATGGAGTGGGAGGAAAGGATGAAGGAGAAACTGGAATTGGAATGTAAAAAATTAATTAATAAAAAAGAATAAACAGAAGGTGAATTTTTGGAGGAAAAGAACAAATATAATGTAATAAGAGTACCCAAGGCAACTTAAATAAGAAAGAGTTTATTTGGGTGTATAGTTCAAAAGAAATGAGAGTCCATCCTGGCAGGAAACCATTTCTTCCATGCACAGGAAGCAAAGCCACCACTAGCAGCATGCTTCCTCAAGTAAGGTGCTACCTCCAAAATCTTTCATAACAATGCCACCAAATGCAGACTGAATAATCAAATACATGAGCCTGCGGGGGATTTTACTTTTCTTTTTTAATTTAAATTAGAAACAAGCTTGCTTTACTTGTCAATACCAGCTCCTTCTCCTGCCCCTCCTTCCCTGCCCTCCACCAAACCCCACAATTCCCAGCGAAGATGAGGACCTCCATGGGGGATATCCAAAGTCTGTCACATCATAAAGGGCAAGGCCTAGGCCCTCCCCAATATGTACAGGCTGAGAGAACATCCCTCCATGTGGAATGGACTCCCAAAGTCCACTCATATGCCAGGGATAAATACTGATCTATTTCTTGAGGCCCCATAGGTTGCCGAGGCTGTTTCTGTGGGTTTCACCAGCCAGGTCTTGATCCCTTTGCTCATCATTCCTTCCACTCTGCAAATAGGTTCCAGGACGTTCAGGTCAGTGTTTCGCTATGAGTGTCAGTCACTGGATGAAGACTCTAGGACGGCATATAAGGCAGTTGTCAATCTCATTATCGAGGGAGGGCATGTCAGTATTCATTTATGCCAGCACCATTTGATGAAGATGCTTTCTTTTTTTCCATTGTGATTTTTCTCATTCAAATCCCCACAAAGATATTTTAATGAGACCATAGCAAAATGTTCCAAATCTACAGAAAGGGATACCCACACATATTCAAGAAACATTTTGAACATCAAACAAATAAGACCAGAAAAGACTCTCCCTACATTATACTGTAGTTCAAACAGTAGATACATGGATACCAAATTACAATAAGGACAGGCCCATCAGAGTTACCATGATTTCTAAATAGAAACTTAGAAACCACAAGATGTTGGAACAGTATATTTATGGTATGAAAGAGAGTTGCCAACCTAGATTATTAACCCAATATAATGGAATATCATAATTAAGGTAGATAAAAAACAAATTAAAAGAATCCATGGCCACTAAGGAAAATTCCCAGATATTTGCAGTAGTTCTGCTGCAGAAAGAAAATTAATCCTATCCATGAGACTACAGGAAAAAATAAACCATTCTAGAGCAGTAGTTATGTAAATGAGGAATAGGAAAATACGAAATAGTACATAATAAGCAAAAAGACAGGATTCAATACATACTTTTTAGAACAATTTTGACTATATACAGTCGCAATTCCCCAATGAAAAGACCAAGACTAGCAGACTATATTTAAGATAGGATCTATCTGTGTGGTGTCTCCAAGAAGTATATCTTAGCATCAAACTCAGAAGCTGTCTTCTAGTGAAGTCATAGAAAAAATACTCTTATAAAATGTAACTAGGAATTAAGATGATGCCACTGTTATATTCCCAGACAAACATTAAACCAAAACTAGTGTGAAAACATAAAGTTACTTCACACTAAATAAGAAGGTTCATCAAGAGTACATCAGAATTTTAAATACATATGTAACATAAACAAGTGCATTCAATTTTATAAAATGCACATTGCTAGACAAAGAGATACAATACAATAAGAGGTATTTATGTACTACATTCTACTGATAGAATAAGAAGGAGAAACACCTGAGTAACTGAGATCAAAATCAAATGAGATTAAAATCAAACGCATTTAATGACATTTATACAATATCCCATCTAAATAATGCAGAGTACATTTTTTTCTTAGAATCTATGGGTTTGTCTAAAATATTCCATATAATAAGAGCCTTAACAAAAAATGATAATTGAAATAATTTCTTCTATTGTATCTGACTGCAATAGAATAAACCAAGAAAAATTACAGTACACAAACTTGTAGGCACTGAGCAGTACTTTATTGAGTGAGGAGAGGGTTACTGAAAAGGATCAATATGGAAAAATACTTAGAATAAAAAAATGAAAACACAAAATATCAAAACCTCTGGGACGTAATCATTCGGTTATAACAGAGAAGGTACAGCTATAAGTGCCTGCATTACAAAACCAGAGAGATCACACATAAAAAACAATTCACCTTATAGTCTTGATGAAATAAGAAAAAAAATTAAAACCTAAAATCAATAAGAAGTATTTACAATCAGGGCAGAAAAATATAAATTTAAAAATAAGATTGATCAAATTTTAGAAAAGACACATTAATAAAATTAGAAATGAAAGGAAAATAGAACAATAGATATCAATTGCAATTGGCAATTTATTAGGATGTCCATTTAAAACCTATATAATTAAACATAAATATTTAAATGAAATGGGATACAAATCCACATGATTATGTTACTAAATTCAAACCAAGGATAGAAAGAATATATATATGTAGGGAGAGAGAGAAAGAGAGAGAGAACATCAAGTAGTAGTGTACATAACTTCCTCAACCAAAAAGATACAAAGCTGACACATAAAATCAGAAGCCTTCCAGGTACCAATAACAAACACACCAAGAAATAACTCAGAAAAATAATCTCAGTTGCCTCAAAAAAGAGACTTTGGAAAAATCCTAAACATAGAAATAAAAAATAATTACAAAAGAACATTTTAAAACTGTTTCAGGTAAAATCCTATTGCTGTGAAGAGACACTATGACCATCCCAGCAACTCTTTTTTTTTTGTTTTGTTTTGTTTTTTAATTATAAATAGCTTGTTTTGCATGTTAATCCCAGTTCCCTCTCCCTCCCCTCCTCCCACACCCCCCCTATCCTCCCACCCTATTGCCAATTCCTTCCCCATAGGGGATATCTAGAGTCTATCATTTCACTCAGGGTAGGGTCCAGGCACTTCCCTAAATATCCAGGCAGAAAGAGCAACCCTCTTTGTGTTATGGACACAAAATGTCTGTTCCAGGGATAAACACTGATCCACTGCTCAGGACCCCATAGGTAGCCCAGGCCTCCTCATTGACTCTCACATTCAGGGGGTCTGGATCCATCCCATGCTGGCCTCTCAGCTGTCTGTCTGGGGTTCAAGAGCTCTCCCCTGTTTGGATCAGCTGTCTCTGCTGGTTTTGCCAGCCCATTCTTTGCCAATTTGTTCTTTGCTTCTCTCTCTCTGTCGCTGGGCTCCCTGGGTTCTGTTCAGTATTTAACTATGGGTGTTTGCCTCTGCTTCCATCAGCTCCAGGATGGTTATAGACATCAAGTTCACTATCAGGAATAGGCATTCGAGGTGGTCTCTACACTATTGCTTATCCGTTTAGATCACTAGAGGTCACATTGGTGCCTGATCTGTCTTCTAACCTATGATTCCCTCTTCCCCCTATTTTACCCCCACCCACTCAAACTTCATGTTCCTCCATGACATACTCTCTCTTCCACTTCTTCCCCTCTCTATTTCCCAGGCCCCCCTCTGCCCCACCCTTCGCCGTGTTCCCCATCTGTTCAGAGGATCTTGCCTCATTTCTCTTCTCTTGGGTACAGGAAATGCAAATCGAAACAACTTTGAGATACCATCTTACTTCTGTCAGAATGGCTAAAATAAAAAACACCAAAGACAATTTATGCTGGAGAGGATGTGGAGAGAGGGGAACACTCCTCCACTGCTGTTGGGAGTGCCAACTCGTACAGCCACTTTAGAAAGCAGTATGGAGATTCCTCAGGAAAATGGGAATCAATCTACCACAAGACCCAGCAATTCCACTCTTAGGCATATATCCAAAGGAAGCAAATTCATACAAAAAAGGCATCTACTCCACTATGTTCATAGCAGCATTATTTGTAATAGACAGAACCTGGAAGCAACCTAGATGCCCCTCAACTGAACAATGGATAGAGAAAATGTGGTACATTTACACAATGGAGTATTACTCAGAAGAATCTTGAAATTCGCAGGTAAATGGATAGCACTGGAAGAAACCATCCTGAGTGAGGTAACCCAGTCACAAAAACACAAACATGGTATGTACTCACTCATATATGGATTTTAGACATGGATCATGAGAGTGCCAGTCTGCACTTCCACTGACAGAGAGTCTGAGAAACAGGAAAGATCATAAAATGTATGCATGGTACCCAGCAACTTTTATAGGAGGAAGCATTTAATTGGGAATGCTATGCAGTTCAGAGTTTGGTCCAGTATTATCATAGTGGGAAGCATGGCAGTGCGCTAGCAGACATGGTGATGTAGAGATAGCTGAGAGTTCTACATCTGAATCAACGGGCAGCGGGAATAGACAGTATCTAGGCCTGGCTTGAACATTTGAAACCCCAAAGCCAACCCCACTCCACTCCTATGACGCACTTCCTTCAACAAGCCCATACCTCTCAATCCCTACTAAGTAGTGCCACTTCCTCATGAACAAGCTCCAAATCTTAAGCCTATGTGGATCATTCCTATTCAAACCACCACACACACACACGAGATTAAAAGAGACACTGGGATATGAAATGACTTCCTATATTCGTGTATTAGAAGATTTAATATTATGAAAATGGCATTAATACCAAAAGCAATTTATAGATTCAATTCAATCCCAACAAAACTCTAAGGACATTCTTCACAAATACAAAAAAAACCTTAAATTTATATGGAACACAGACTCCCCACATAGCAAAAACAGTCCTGCTCAAAGGTAATAGTAATAGAGGCATCACTATTCCTGATTTCAGATTATACTAACATTAAACACCATATGGTTCTGCCACAAAACAAATATATCAGTGGCATAGACCAGAGGATCACATAGCTACTTGATTTTTGACAAATGCCAATTATATACACTGTAATAAAGCAACCTCTTCAACAAATGGTGGTGAGGAAACTGAACATCCATATGTAAAATGAAATTATATCCCTATATCTTAGCATGCACAAAAAAGGCAAATCCAAATGGATCAAACATCTTAATGTAAGACCCCAAATGCTGAAACTATTAGAGGAAAGAGCAGTCAAAACATTTTAAAATACTAATAGAAGCAAAAGTTTCCTGAATAGGACTCTGATCTCTCAAGAAATTATGTCAACTGTTTGCAAGATGTTGCCACAAAATTAAAACTCTTCGGCACAACAAAGAGGCTACCCAATAAAGATAGAATGGAACAAAATCTTTTCCAGCTATATACCTGACAGAAGATGGATTACCAAAATACACAAAGAACTCAATAAAATAAATAGTATGCAATCAAACAACAACCAAATCTATAAAAGAGCTAATAAAATAGACAGTCTCAAATTATGAAAAACAAATGGCTATTAAACATTTGAAACCATAGTCAACCTCACTATGCATCGGATTCATCCTCTGCCCAGTCAAACCTAGAGTCAGTGTAGAGGATCCTGAAAAGCTGAAAGTAGATCTAACGTGTGACCCAGCTATAACACTTCAGGGTTTTTACGCAAAGGACTCCATATCAAAATGCCAGTGATACTTGCAGATCAATGGCCACTGAAGCACTAGTCACAATGGCTAACTTGTGGAAGCAATGACATATGTGACCCCACACAGAGAAAAGCTTGAAGAAAATGTAGTAAAACTAAATGTTTTCTTTTTGTTGTTGTTGTTCATAAGGAGAAACAATGTTATGCCTTTTGCAGAAAAATATATGCAAGTTTAGATAATTTAATTTGTCTCAGGAAGATTAATATTATATGTTTTCTTTTCTACATGATCCCCAGATCTTATAAAAATACAAAATCGTGCATGTATATACAACATGAAAGGAGAAGTAAGACTGTCTAGGGAACAAAGAATACTAACGGGCAGGAGGAGAGTGAAAATAGGGAGTATGTGGGGCATGAACGTTGCACACACAAACTACAATATATATTTGCATGGAATGTTCATAAATAACATAGTAACCATATATAATAATTATGTATAATGAAACACTGTTAAAATAATGGGTATATTTCAAAAACATCAGTGAAATAGGAAGAACAAGATTTTAGTATATTCTATTTTCTCATTTCATTAATGAATTTCTGGAATGAAAATAAGGATCCAGTAGCTTTCTGGGTGTGAGGGCAAAATATGAAAGATGCAAATGCTCTGGATAAGATCTTCCTGAAAGCTATGTGCCTTTTCACTGTTAGGAGTTTGGAGTCTGTGTGGTGAAATAATACATTTTCCAGCATACTCCACGCTCCATGCTCATTAATTTATTTATTCACTTCAGCTGCTGAGATTAAATCCAAGTCCCTTGGAGCATTTGTAGACACTCATACAATCATTTGAATTTGGCATTAATTAATATGCCATTAAGCACACATTCTTCTTTTCTCCTGACACTGCCTGATATTACATCCTTTGACTTTTTCAGATCTTAGTAATTTACACTGTTTGAAAGTAATAAGCAATGACACAGAAGTCAAAGCTACATCTGATTTAACTCAATGTGTTCCAAAGCACAATTCATTTTCTTGCTAATATATCAGAATTGTCAGCAAGGAGGTGTCCTTATCATTTCTAACACGGTGTGTGTTACTAGGCATATAAAATATTTTTGACATGTGTGTGCTTTGCTCCCGTGGGAGAGACCTTGCCATGTGTAGTCATGAACAAATGGTTCTGGAAATCCTGATGTAGAGAAGTTAGAACAAAGAATGTGAAACTGAATCATCTGTTTTCAGGACAGAAGAGAAAGGAACATGTAATAGAGTTGATAAATGGCTTTGAAATGCTTAACCAGGATCAAGTGTTTTGTGCCCTATAAATCACCCTATCTTTACATTCAGAGCTCCCACAGAAGACATTACTCACAGAGGGCTGTTAAAGGTCAACTATAAGTGTAAACACTGAGAATTTATGGCATGTGTTTATGCTCTTTTCCCACGGAAGCAATAATGGAGACAACTCATGTCACAAGCACCACAAGGTGATCTTGGCTCTTACATGTGAACAATATGCATGCCCACACCTGAATTTGGAACAAGCAAATAATGGCAGCAACTTCAAGTGGGCAATGGTCACTTGGGCAGCATCTTATTCCTGCTGAGGGATAAAAAAGTCTGCTTGTCTTTTCTCCAACACAGACAATTTCCCTTTCACTTTTAACTGGCCTTTCATTTTACAATAAAAGGAACCCATAACTGTCACAGGTCAGAATTACCAGACATATTAAATAGAAGATTAAGTGCAAACCAGTCTTTGTTGAGTAGCTGAGGTTGACAAAAGTATTCCAGGTGTCAATACTTCCTTCTAGGATAAAGACCAAAAAAGATGATGCAGTGACTGTTTTTTGTATTGTAAAATATGAGAGATTTTTATATTTATTAATCAAGTGAATAGATTTGCATATTTTATTATAAGCATAATTGACTACATAATTCCTCTGTAAAAATCTTATGTCAAAATTTGAAACACTTTCAATTGAGGCATAACTAATCTTAATGTGCCTGGTTCCGTTGACCCCCATAGGAGGCTTTACCCTTTATGAGGAGTGGATGGGGGATGGGTTAGGGGAAAGAGGGGGAACAAGAGGATGGGAGGAGAAACTGTGGTTTGCAAAATGAAATAAAAACTTTGAGAAACTTTCATAGTCATCTCTATTTATAAAAATTAATTACAGAAGGAAGGTTTATCTAAATTTACAACTGTTTTGTTTTAGGTGTCATCAATTTTCAAGTAGGAGATGTGGGTTTGGTTTTAAATCATAAAATGTTAGAGACTGGTTTTTAAAATACCATATCAACACTATGCATTCATCATGCCTCATGCTGATCACTGCTTGCTAGAGTTCTATCCTCAGCCACCATAACAAAGGAAATGTAAATAGAAAGGAAAGCAGGATGCTGGGTGGTGGTGGCACATGCATTTAATCCCAGCACTTGGCAGGAAGAGGTAGGTGGATTTCTGTGAGATCGAGACCACCCTGCTCCATAAGAGTAAGTTCCACATCAGGCTCCAAAGAAATGGAAGAAAAGGAAGTAGCCTGATGAGAAATTAAAGAATTGTGGCCTCAATTCCTCTTTAAACACCTATGCAATGGATGGACAGGGAGATGAAGTCTATTTTAAGGGTGGATGCTAAATATAAACAGTGGGTTAAGCCTTCTAGACTGTCTAGACTGGTTAGTGTGAATGGGATGCTTACTGTGAGCCACTAAGCCTGTACTTACAGTATATCCAGATAATCTATTTAAATGGTCCCTTTCTCCAGACTTTTACCTGATTTTTGGATGCTTACACAGTTTTATCTACAAATTATGGTACTAAAACCGTAGAGGGAAAAACAGTTTCTAGGCTTCAGTGAACATGAATAGATAGATGCATAGCATGACTGACCATGCCAAAGCACACCCCAGGTTAACTGATTCTGCAGACAATGGCATTCTGATTTCAACACATCTTGAATCTGACCTAAAACTGTAGTTTTTGAAACAGATGAAGGAAAGCCAAAGGAGCAGAGGGCAAAGAACTCCTTATACCCTCCACCAAGAAAGGCTACCACTCTATTGAAAAGTCACAGCACTATGGAGAACTGTCTTTGTCTTTGCTCTAGAGAACCACATCTTCTTTTTAAAATTCCAAAGGAACATGTGTCTTTAATTTGTGTCTCTACTGAATTTTGTGACCACAAAGTGAAGGGGATTCTTGCCCTTTGGAGGCTGGTATGGCATATCAGATAGATGTGACAGATGACAGTGTTGCAGCTACCAGCCTACAGTGGAACACATCAGCCCACATAACCCAGAATTAGCTCCCCTGAACAGACAGTATCATAACTGTAGAAAGAATAATCACACACAGACTAACCAGTTTTCAACTTGTCTAGGCATTCAGTGACACAAACTATCCCATTTCACTTGGCCCTAAATGACAAATTGAGTAGGAAACAGACATGGAAACATTAAAAAGATTTATTTTAAATTACCAGAGATAATTAAATTTGGGATACAATTGAGATAGATAAATATAGGTTATGAAGAGACATCAGAAGACATGGTGATGTGTATTCTCTGTGATGACCTTTGGTGGCCTAATGTGGTTCAGAGGCACTGGAGCACACAACCAGTGGACTTTCTTTTGACTTTTCCTGTTAATATTCTCTGTAAATCACAAGCATCAAGAAATCAGTTTCTTATCTAACAGAGCTCTGGCATACTCATTTTACCTACTGAAGTAAGAACATCTTATGGTCAATGACATTTAGGGGGAAAGATGAGAGGAAATGTTTTAATGCAATTTAATAGTAATATCAGGAATTCATCTATCTATCAGATCAACCTGTTACAGAGTCTGTCATTGTTTAAGTGTCTAATTTGGACCTAATTAAAGCAATTGCAAATAAAATATATTAGAAAAAGGTATTCCCCCTCGAAGTTTTTCTGATCCTATTTTTTAAAAGATTTCTTTATTTGTTACACATACAGTGTTCTGCCAGAAGAGGGCACCAGATTGAACTGTAGATGGTTGTGAGCCACCATGTGGTTGCTGGGAATTGAACTCAGGAACTCTGGAAGAGCAGTCAGTGCTCTTAACCTCTGAGCCATCTCTCCAGCCCCTTCTGATTCTATTTTATTGAAAAATAGTGGCAAATGACTGCCACTAAAATGGGAAAATCAAAATCATTGTGGAAGGATGCATTATTCTTAACCAAGAATCACAAGTAATATAGATAATAATACTATTGAAAATAATCATGAATAATATAGACAATGCCTTTCTATTACAGCCAAAATATTATTTGTAGAATTATTGTTGTCTCATAAAACTTTATTAAAGTTGAGTTGTTTCTTATTTTTTCCTTCAGATTTTTCAAAATGATAGTGTTATAAATAAAAATGCTGAAAACTTTTGTAATTATGTTAACATTTACTTATGAAATGACCTACTCAATTCATAATTAACCTAAAATCAGATGTATTCATTTTCAGTACCTCAAGTTTCTGAAGTCACCTGAATTATGTACATTATATTCATAACCATTCTTACTTGCCCTTGCCATCTTTTACAAAGGTTTTACTAGATATTTTCCAAAGCAGCATAACCTCTGTCTTTCATTTAAAATGCTTAAAGGCTAAAATTCCACACAAAATGATATCATGCTCAACGCACAAGGAAGAAAACAAAACAAAAAAACTGTCTTTGTCAAGCTTTGTCTTCTAAATAAAAGACAAAAAATATTATTACCTCAAGATAGCCAAAATTCTTTGACATTTTTCCAAATACTTATATAAATGTAGAAAAATAATAACAGGTGGGAGAGTCATTAGGGACAATAACCTAAAGGTCTATGTGATGGATAATCTGAAAATTGAAAGTGGAGTGTGGACAACTAGATCAAGTGAATTTACATCACTACATCACATATGTTTTTTCTTTTTATTTATTTGTGAGATTTTTAATTTTTTAAAATTTATTTTTTAATTTTTAATTTTCCTTCGTTTTCCTCCCTCCAAACCCTCCCATATAGCCCTCTCCACGCTCCTTCAAATGTATGGCCTCTTTTCTCACCATTATTGCATACATATGTATTTGTATATGCACATATATTACCAAATATAACCTGTTGGGTCCACATAATGTTACTTGTGTTATGTGTGTTATCATGGCTGATCATTTGGCACTAGACAACAAATTGGTGCACTCTTCCCTGGGGCAGGCCACCTCCTCCACTCTCAGTTTTACTCAGTTGCCTGTAGTTCTTTGTTTGGGGTTGAGACCTTGTGGACTTTTCCCCCATGTAGTTTGGCAAGTTTGTTAGTATCTTCCTTGTTCAGCCCAGTTTGAACAGGCATGATGTCATAGCTATTGGAGGAGAATCTTTACAACCACTAATTTAGTAAACCAGCACAATCCCTAACAACAATCTATAAACATTTGTTCATTTATTAGTGTAGTCTTATAGCAATAGTAGTAGTCATTTAAGTGTAGTTTTCACCCTTTATCATGGAAATTTCTCTTTGCAACAGACCACTACAGAAAGTCATAACCAACCAACATGCACAGTTTTAGAACCCAGGTCCAATAGCTACATCTATAAGACGTTGACATACTTTTTGTAGTAGGAATGCATATATGTAATCCCAGCAATAGAGTTATAGAGGCAAGAGAATCCAAAGTGTAGACTCAGGATTTACTATATAAGGAGTTCCACACAACCCTACACTACATGAGATCTTGTCTCAATCAAAAACAACAAAATGACTCTCAAAATATTTCAAGAATATACTGCATGGAGATTATTACTAACTATAGTCCACATGTTGTATAACAGGTGTCTTAGATTTATTTTTCCTATCTAATTGAAATATGTTCTTTGACCAGTATCTCCCCATCTTACACTACTTGCCAGAATTTGACAATCACCTTTCTACTCTCAACTCATATGTCTTTTCACATAAGGCTGAGTGGTATTCCATTGTGCTTAGATGTCCAGCTGGTAATAAACATAGCAGTCTAAAACGAATACATATTCAAAGAATTGTGTTATAGATAATAAGTTTATAAATATTATAGGAGTTTTAAAAATAAATGAAAGCCTGGGGGGATATCTCAGTTGGTAAAGTTTTTGCTGAAGCCTTGAGTTCAACCCCTGGAACCCAAGTAAAAAGTAAAAAACTGGGCGTGGTGGTACCTTTTAGTCATCTTAGCACTGTGGATGGTGGGTGAGATAGAGGGACTTCCAGGGCTTCCATGACAGGCAGGATAATTAATGGGTAAACTTTCAGCAAATAAAGAGACATTCTCAAAAGCTAAAGTGAATGGCATCCAATGAATGGCGTCCAATGAATGGCACCCAAGTGTGGCCTCCAACCTCCATATTCACACACACATAAACACGTTTATAGACCCATGCACATACATGTGTAACTGCACATGCACAATCACAAAATATTAAGTAAATACTTCAAAAGAAAAAACCTGACATATTTCCAAAAATTTATGACAAACAGACATATGTGCCAATAAAATCAATTTGCTGAAATAGGAATAGGACATATATGAAGAATTCTGGATAAACAAAAGGGGAGGAATGTCCAAAGGGGAAACAGACACTTCACATAAGAGACTTAGCTTTGAAATAATCCAGTATTCCTTATACATTGTCTGATTTCTTATTCAGGTGCCAGGTGAGTGAATGGACTTAGACTGATGTACATGTTTTGCAGAGAGAATGATAAACAACTAGAGATTATGAATCATGAGCAGGAATTGCTACAGTACTCTCACAATGATGACATCACTGAAATCCTTTCCAAGTAGGTAATAACAACCATGTTTGCTGTTTGTGAAGAGTAAGCGTGTGTCTCAGAGTCTAACCTTAGTATACAGTAGGAGAAACAGAAAGAGTACATTTTGATGTATCTTGAACAGGTTAAACTCTAACACGGGAAATTTCACTTACGAGATTTTAGTAAGTATAAATAAGCTTCACCCTGAAGTCTGTGTGGTTGTGTTTTCACTGACACCTGCATTGTACCCACTTTCTTCTCAGCGTGCCCTTCTGCACACAGAACTGTGGCTTTCTCTACATTTATACATATTCTGTAGGAGTAGTATGGGAGTCAACAGCACAGGGTATAATTCCAATGCTTTACATATGGCAAAATCTTATGAACAAACATTACAGAGCTCTAAATTTGAAATTGTTCATGTTTGTAAAATAAAGCTTTGAGTTATGTGTGCATGTGTGTTATGCTTTTTTTAAACACACTTAAATTAGTAGTTTGTAAGCATATGCTGTGTAGCTGTTTACCCCATATTGAAACAAGCCCTCCTGGAGAGAGAAAGCTTATGAGAGTTTAAAAAAATCCCAGGAAATATACAGGACACAAATAGTGATGAAATTCAAAAGGCCCCTATCAAGGTCATAAAGAACAGTAAACAGTTGCTAAAAGTGGGGAGAACTCCTTGGGTAGAGTTGCCTGCAAACTGAGCAGTGATACAGTATCACCCATGCAGGCATGGGGTCTTTTGGTGATGCACATGTCTCTTTAAATAACCTTAGTGCACTCATTGGCCCACTGGGCTAGACTGGGGTGGGATTACTTTTGTTCAAATTTGTTTTTGGTTGGAAACTGTCCTCAGAGATCTCTCTGGGGTGAATAGACATCTGTTCCTGTCTCCCTAGCAAGCCATACATGTCTCTGAGCTTCATGGGAAGCAGGCGAGTTCTGATGTTGAAGGAAACCTTCTGAAGACCTGTTGCAGTCATGTAAATATAAATTTCCTCTCTAGATATTTGGACATTTCACTCTAAGGACTTCTTTATTTTATGGAGTAGTAAATAACCATGAGTTTCAAATGGAACAATGCAGGGAGGGCTTATCACCCTCATCCACTGCCACAGTGCCTCCTAACCCATGCCTCCTCTCAATAGCCAACCTTGGCAATGATCTCTGTTCTTAGTTCTTCCAGTGCAGCTACCTTCGTGCTTCATAATAAGTGACATTACGCAAGTTTTATACTCAACAGCCACCTGCCTTTCTGCCACAGAAGAGAAGGTCCCCCCAATTAACCCTCCCTTCTGCACTATCTTGGCAGCATTGTGCACCACTTTAGATTCTAAATTCTTGGATTTTTTATCTTTGAACTGTATGCCTATGACTATACTTATTCCATACCCACTATCTGTTATTTTCTGTTTTGTTATGGCACATCCCTGTAGTTACCTAATATTCACAGATAGTTACAATAAGGCAAGCAACCAAGAAAGCACAGTAGCACTGTGAAAACATGCCAAGAGAATAACTTCCCTGCTGAGTTAAAAACCCAGTACATACCAAGAACATGCTGCAACAATGTGGCTGTAGTGGTCATAGCAATTGTGGCAATGAGGGTAACTGCAGCCAACAGGTGTAGGTTTTGAAGGACGTTATTGCCACCTTCCATGTTTCAATCACTTCATCCTGACAGTTCTATGAGTCACTCGTTTCCAAGCTGAAGGAAGTGACACACTGGACAATCAATCAACAAAGGCAGGCCATGGCAGAGCATGATTAATAAATACTCCATTTGTATGATTTACGTTGGCTCCAGAGGTTGAGCTCTCAATTACTATAGCTATACTGACTGCAACAGATGTGGTGATGGCCATCATAGAGTAGTATGTAGAACCAAAGGCTCCTGTCCCTCCTCTAATTAACCCTCAACTTTGGTATAATACAATAGAGGAGGATATAATCTACAATGTCAGATGATGCAGAACTTATCACAACCCTAAGTGGCATGAACTCAGAGTTTGTTTTACTTAGAAAACATCACTGAGAAATTCATATGCTTTGCTGCAAATATTTCTGTATTGCTCTACCATTGTTTACACTTTACCCAAGGTTTAAATACAGCTTTGAATGAAATGTCCTTTCTCTTGGTATCTTCTTTCCTCTTTAGGTCTTAAAATAATAATGTCCAGGTGGAAAGAAATATCTCAGAAGGCACTTGCTGTCAAAACTGACATGAGTGAGTTCAAGGCTTGGAACACACATAGTAGAAAGAAGACAAATGACTCTATGTTGTATTCTGGCTTCTCATACACACAGTGGCACACACACACACACATACACACACACACACATATATATAAAAGTGGCATACACAAATACACAAAGACACAGATACAAAATAAAAATTAACAATAACCAAGTCAATGAAAAGTGCCATCGGATAAGTAATTCATAAAATGGTCATTGGTACACATTTCCTATAAGTTAGGAATACAAACCGAGAAGTTTGTATAAGTTAAGTAAGAAATAAAAATTAAACACTAGCATATGAATTATTTAGCAATATTTTATGACAGAAAAATATGAGAACCAATTTAGGTACAAACAGTGTGAAAATGATAAACCAGATAACATACTATGATATTTTAAAAATACATTTTAGAAAGTGTTTTTCCATTATACAGAAAAGTAACGTATGATATAATATGTAAAGCAAAATGTTTTAAGTTATTGAATTGAATGAAAACTAAGAGGACAGTCCATATAAAGAGGAAAAGATTTGAGTAAACAGAGAATAGAGAAAACACCACAAGTTGAACAAATAGCATAAACAAAGAAAATGTGATAACATGAAGAAAAGATGGAGAGTAATATGAGGCATCCATTGTAGTCCAGATGAAAGAGGAGTTTGGGATTTTGAAGCAATGGATTCCCATTACAAAGTAGCCAGCCAGGCACATACTTCAATCTCTCTTCCTCTTTTCCCGATAAAGCAATTTTGAAGGTACATATTAGAGAGCTTATCATTGAGTGAGGGATTCTAACACATTTATAGGATGCTTGAAAGCAAGTCGAAAAGCATATTGGAAAAGAAAAGAGGAATCTGTGATCCGTAACAGACCTGCAGAGATTTTCATCAAAGAGATCAAGGACTAAAAGGCTTCAAGAGTGAGGAGAGTGACAAATGGAGCTACAAACACAAAATCTCAAATGTGTGAAGGCTGGAAACTCAGAAATTAAAATTTAAAATACCCCATTTTTAATTTTCTTTGCTCCTTCCCTCAAAATGTCAAATAACCAAGTTTTCACCATCTAAAGAAATGATGATGGCAATGACAAATATGAAGTAAAGCAGTAATTGTAGATGTATAGTAGGGAGGTAGATAATCAATATATGATGGGCAGATAAGCAATAGAGATAGATGATGAAGACAGACAGATTCTGTCTAGAAGATGCCTGGAGAGTGAACATCTTAGCTCTGTCTACATGAAAGCAGAAATGAAAATAAAAACCTGTAAACCCCAAATAAGTCAGGATACAGAGGCAAACTCTGAATGGAAAACAAACAAAACAATAGCTTGCTTCCTATGATACCTCTGATAATGAGAAGATAATCCCTTGAAGAGCATAAGGACAGAACTCCAAACCTGGAAAATGAATATAATGGAGTTGAGTTGCTGAAATAAAAGTAGACAACAATGTAAGTACTGAATGCTTCAAGTTCTATTTAAAATTTTGTCTTTGCATATTTTTTATGAATAAACTAATGTGATTGTAGAGAAGGATGGGATTTTAACAGCCATAACCACATAGATGCCAAGTAGAGTTACAAAAATAGAGGATACAATCAACAATGAAAACGTGGAGATGACTATAAGAGAATGAAAATGAATTTACAAAGCCATAAAAATTGATGAAACAGTGAGAGTCATAAACATATTACTATTTAAAGTTACAACTTAGATGAGCCAAGTTGTATGCTACAAGCATTAAATGTTGACAAGAAAACTGAGCGTCATTTATAATAATGATTTCTTCATAGATGAGAAGCTAAATATGAATGAATACATGTTTATGTGCATAAATCCAGGAAAAATCAATATCCAAAAATTGCCAAAGACACTCAAGCTGATAAGATGAGGAAAAAATGATGTAGTTACATGATTCAGAAATTTGGAGTCAAACACATACACACATACCGAGAAAAGAGATGGTAAAAAGAGAGAGAACACAAAACTAAAACCAGCATTGGAGGTCAAAATGGGTACAAACAAGAATAATGCAAATAAAGATACATCTAGTAATTCATTGGATAAAATACTAATATTTAATATTTAAGCACATAATGAGAGAAGAATGCATTATATGATATCTACAAGACAATTTTTTATCAGAGAATGAAGTATAAGGGTGATTATTTATAGAAAGTGGAATCTGTTGACCACAGTTTTTGAAAAAGAAAGTAACATTTGCTTTATCTGCAGTTTCTAACTACAAACACTAGGCTCTGAGAGCTTAAGAAACTGCCCCGAGACTAATCACTAACAAGATTAAATATGAAGACACATCGATAATATGCAAATCCTTGATAATTTCCAGTATTTTAAACCTTGCTACAGTCATACAAAAACTAGAACATGCTCCACACCCTTCTCAACATCTTTTCATGATACGTATTTCCCTTCCAAATGCACACCTTCTAAAACTTCATTCTGCCATTCAGGAAATTGAGTTAAAGTGAACCACATGACATCTATCTGGGGATCGAAGCAGCACAATAATGTACAGTGCTCTATGACACTTAAATTAGCATTCCATGAATCCAGGAAACAATTTCACCTCACTGACATAAGACAAACTAGCAAGAGCTGAAGGCTCTACTCAATGCAATATGGAGATATCCCAAGGCAAAGCCTGGTTCTAATGATGTGTGCAAGAGATACCTCCTCCAAGCAAATAAAGGATGAAAATGAAGGCATTGACAGATATTTACCAGGAAAATCAAAACAATAAGATATCAAAAATTATATTCCTTTAACAAATCGAGAACACTGTCTCCACTTTCTGATTAGTCCTGTAATGTGTCCTTTACAACACAGTTAATTAAGGAAAATAGATGGAAGGAAAAAGGTTACGAAAAGAAAAAGAAAGATGATTTCTTCAAAGACATTAAGACAGTATGACAATTCTAAAAATCAATAAATTTTACTCAGCACTAAATTCACTAAAATAGAAGTATGTAATATATTGAACAAAAACTGAAAGCCTTCATTTATACAAAAAAATCTGTTAGACACTACCATTGAAGAAAAACTTGGCTGTAGTATAGCTCAGTTTGTAGAATGATTGATTGTCTAGAATGAACAAATCCATGAGTACAATACCCAGGAACACATATGATGGAGATGTGATGGATAAAATCTGTTTTCTCAACACTTGGTAGGGGAAAGCATGTAGGTCAGAAAGGAAGGGAAGAATGGAAGGGAAGGGAAAGGAATGCAATGGAGTAAAAGAAGGGAAGGTGTTAGGAGAGAGAGAATACAGGAGAGGGTGGGGAGGAAGAAAGGAGAGGGAAGAAGAAAGGAAAAGAAGAAAAAATCTATTTACACGGCCAAAAATATAGGAATAAAATTAACAACAAATATATAACATTTGTATAAGAAAATCTAGAAAACACTTTTGAAATGTATAAATATTCATAACTTGCTCTAGATTAGGAAGTGATGGAAAATCTTGTGTTTACATGAATTTAATGACATACAGTTTAAAAATATTAAGCTTTTATCTTATATACCTAGAAATGCTTATTGAATTTTACATGTAAAGTAGGCATCTAAGACTACATAGAAAAACTCTAAGAGGAGGCTTATGAGATTTAAAACAGTAGAAACCATCTATAATTAAAACAGCACAGTACTCTTGTTGGTAGAGTGACAGACCAGCAGCAACACCCTGACCTTTTAACACACCATGTGAGGAATATTAGAGAGCCACTAGGGGAAGATAAAATTGATGCTTACTTCATTCCAAGTGTCAAAATAGACTTACAACAGATCAGAGACCTAAATGAAAACACTGAACTCTTAGAAAACAGTATGTTAAATCACTTTTCCCTTAACTTAAGGAATGGAAATGAAGTTGTCGTTTTAAATTACTAGTGATTTAAAATAGTATTTTCATAGGGGAACATTTAAAAAATATATCAAATTAGGAGAAAGCGTTTTCTAGTGTGTCACATGGAGGTCTCTAGTCACCACAATACCTACAGACCTCTGAAGACAATGACAAAAATGAGGCAGGAAACATACATAATCCATAAATTATCAAAGCATAAAAGCAGATCTTAGAGTTATGAATACGTAATAAAAGAAATTCACATTTTATCCATGTGGAACCCATCTCTCACCATGTTGTCAATTCAAAAGCTGGGTTGCATGTTCAGTTAGTGAAACTGTAAAGACCAGCATGTCCCTCCCTTGCTGGCAAAGGACAGAATGTATAGTCCTGATGGACATGAGCTAGGCAACATCTAACACATGACAAGTGTAGTTATCATTTCACTCGGTATAGAGTTACACTAAGGACATATATGACCATTCTCACACTTTAGTAACCATTGTGCTGTTCATTTTGGAAAGTATTAAAAAGGACCTACATTCGTAAATGTAGAAGGCTAGTTGGGACAGTAAATTCATAAAGCATTGTTTAGTAGAGTAAAATAGTTATAACATGGTAATAAACATTCATGACAACATATTGAGTACTTAAACAGCTAAGTATAGACTGTTTCTGTTCATAAAACAATGGCAAATACATTAAATGATGCTTGTCAGTTTTTCTTATCCATTGCACAATGCATGCACAAATCAAACATCATACCAACCAGTCAATACAAATACACACTTGCCAATTTAATAAGTATATAATATAGAATGATAGATACATAAAGACATTTCATATCTCTAAGAATGGATATGAAATAATTTCTAGGATGCATTTTTAAGAAAATATTGTAAACTAAATACATCTCATTTGTATTCAACCTCTTGTTTAAGAAAGACACAAAAATTTAGGTAATATCCATATCACATGTAGCTTGCATATCATAAATACAATCTGTACTCCTATAAAAAGGTTGTAGGCTCTGTCACTGTATAAAACACAGTGATCAAAAGAAGCTTATGGGAGGATAAGGTTGCAGTCCATCATAAGGGGATGTTAAGGCAGGAACTCAAACAGGAATTTTGTACCAAGTGTTTTGGCTTTTGGGTCACCAACCAGCTCCCAAATCATGACACAGATACTTGTTATCAGTTTTGAATGCTCAGCCTTAACTTAGCTCTTTTCTGAATAGCTAGTTTTGACACAAATTAACCCATTTCTCTTTATCTACCTTTTGCCTCTGGGCTTATCATGTTTCTTGTTTCTATATATCTTGCTTTCACTGCTTCTCTATGTCTGGCTGACTGGTGACCACCTGGCTTCTTGCCAAGGGCTCATCCCTCTGTTTTTCCTCCTTCTTCTCTCATTCCTCTTTCTTCTGAGCCTGGATTTCTCATCCTATATATACTTTCTGCCTACCAATCCTGTCTATCCTTTCTCTGCCTGGCTACTGGCTGTTTAGCTCTTTATTAGACCAATTACATGCCTTAGGTAGGCATGGTGAAACACATCTTTTCTTAATTAAACAAACATTTGTACAGTTAAAGTAATATTCTGCAGCATACACAAATATTACTCACCTTTGTCTAATAAAAATAATGCTCTGCAACAGAACATGAAGTAGAAACACAGAGGAGCATGGATTACTGATTTTCTCACTGACTTATATTTAGCTAGCTTTGTTATATAGCCTAGGACCACCTGCCTAGGGATGGCACTGCTCACGGTGTGCTGGGTCTTCGTAAATCATTAAAGAATTAAGGCAATCCAGTTGCTCACAAACATGCTCACAGGCCAATTTGATACACACAATTTCTCAGTTGAGGACTCTCCTCTCAGATGAATCTAAGCTGTATCAAGATATCAATTAAGGCTAACCGTGACAAGTATATATTAGTATATGTGTATATAATGATTATTTTACAATGAAGTGAAGGCTAGAAATTACTTAATCAATTGTTTATCGGGAAAGATAAAGTCATGGTAAGAATATAACATAAATCATAAGGAAGAAGTATCAATTGTCTGATTATAATTTACATCTATATCTTTGTTATAGTATATTAAAATACAAATTTAAACCATTAAGAATGGAGAAGATATTGAACACAGCATATTAACTTAATCACATATCAAACTGATAACATAGCCATAAGGGAAAGAAACTACTAAAGTAAATTCTGTGCTATACTCTTATATATCGCCATTACAAATCGTGAAACTTACTTGGTCAATGCTATGGCTTGAATGTTTGCAGTCTTTTCCCAAATTCATATATTGAAATACTAATATCCCAAAGGACCATTGTTCTTGATGATGGATCTCTCAAAACTACTATGTGGAAATAGCACACTGTATCAATTGTAAAATTATCATTTTAATCAACAAATATAAAGAAATTTCTTCAAGTGGCATGATCTATTTGTGCTTTGCTCCTTTTAGATTTAGATTTATTTATGTTTCTCTCTGTGTGTGTGTGTGTGTGTGTGTGTGTTGTGTACAAGTATATGCAGGTGTCCCCCACCCCTAAACGAGAAGATTCCTTGGAACTGGAAATATACACAATTGTGAGCCACCTGGGTCACTACTGCAAGCCAAACTCTGGTCATCTGGAAGAATAGCAAGTGCTCTTAAGCACTGAACCATCTCTGCAGCCTCTATTTGTGCTTTAAATGGCCTGATAACCTGGGATCTCCAAGTCAAATAGCCTTTTTCAAGTATCTTTATTTCCCTTCAGCGGTCTTCCACAGCAACGGAGGCAAAAGGGCTGATAGGATTCACTATGATTTGTGCTAAATGGTCATGTGAATCATTAACATGCTATCAAAAGACCTTCATCAAGTTGAACCATGCTCCACTGATGCCTCATAACACTGAACTCAAACTGCAAATGCATCCCATATTAGCTTTCTCTGTGCAGAGAAGTGCTTCCAGAACCCTCTTCAAATATGCTAACATTAGCAAACGTCAAGAGCCCCACCAGCTATCTGATTAGAAATGATCTCCTTCTGTGTAGGATGGCTGGGTTGCAAACTAGAACATGGTTTATTAAGTCTCCCTCTGTCTTGGCAGATGTGATTGATCCACAGAGAGGCATCTCAGACACAAGGAGGCTGTGGGATAAAGCTGCCGCTGGGAATGATGAGCACTTGGACAGTTGATTATATTGGACCTGAATGATAACAATTAGAGGCTCCTGCATGTGGGCTTTTTAATAACTTCTAGGAAGCCAGATAGCTCTGTACACCTATGGAAATCTTACATCTAAAAGTTTCATGGGGAGACAGAAAGTTTATTTCCATCATCAGGGAGTCAGTGAACTCAGTGTGTAATTAAATAAGAAAAGTGCACTGGAGCTAACATTCAGACAAAAGCAGGAGAAATCATTCAGGGTTTTCTTCATTCAGAAACACACTGGAAGATTCCTGAAGGCCAGTTAGCAATGAACAGAGGAAGTGCTTCACTTTCCTGAGAATATACAGCTTTATCTTATATTAGTAGCACTGTTTGCCTGTTCAGTTTCGGGGTCTTCATCCGTTCAATCAGCTTCTCTTGCATTTTTTGTAAGTGTGATCTTAAAGTATGCTGATTTACAATCTGCCTTCTAGTTTTATTTTTTAACACAAGTTCATTTTTACATGTTCTGCTCTTTTAAATAGATAATATGTCAAACAAAAGATCCAAAGACTTAATGAAAAAGGTCAAGGTTTTAATATATCTATATATATCTTCTGATAATGAATTCTCTGTATTAGAGATTATTGACATTTCTTAATTATTTTCCTCATTAGAACTTTAGTATCTTCTTCTTAGAAGGAACATACACAGGGAAATATAAAGCATCTTTTCTTTTGTAGCAAGAGAGAACAAAACAAAATAATAAAATCAATCATTTAGATTCCAGTTAAAATAGTAGATTGACAATACATACTTAAATTGATGCCTCAGTAACAGGAGAACAGATGGAAACTTCTATCTATCTATCTATCTACCTATCTATCTATCTATCTACCTCTCATCTATCTATCATCTATCTACCATTTATCTCCCATATTCTCTGTTTCCTCTTCCTCTTCTTCACACAAACATGGAAATAAGAGAATGACCACTAATTATATGAATTTATACAGACATGTCCCAAATTCTATAGTAGAGAAAAACTAAAAATAACTTGATTGACTCTGAAGAATCCTCAGGAAGATTTAATTGGATATTTCTGGAAATTAAAACTAAAGGGCAAAGGAGTTAAATGCCAAGACTGAGATTTTTAGTTGCTTGGCAATCATTTAAAGTCTTGGATGTTTTCCTAGGTTTCACTCCAAAGAATAACTGATTTCCTCTTCACTCCACTCCAACAAATATGAAAAAAGTTCCTCAGAGGAGTTTAAAACAGAGTATCTTTGTACTGTGCTTGCTAAAAATACCTGAGGACCTGGACAAGTTACCTTTTTAAAACGTGGCAATGAATTATGCATAATGAATTCTGAATGCTGGAGCTGTGGACTCTCTCTCATGTCTCTCGTCCCAGAACTATATTGCAAGATAATATGTCATTAGGTCAAGAGATTTACAGCTAATGGTCTCTGGGAACACTATGACCAGCAGAGTGACAATCCAGGAAGGCAAGAAGGGAGTTTGGTTCAACACAACTCAGTAGTTGGTTCAAACGTCATTTGTCTGGCCCTAAGTAGTTTACATCAGGAATATTTTATCACAGCACAATTTGTTGAAAATTTTATGGTGATAATTACTTTAATCCCATATTCACAACAAAGCTTGTTGGAATAGATATATCAAAACTCTTTGTAAGTACACATCACATCTTCCATAAAAACTAGTTTTATGGATTGACTGAGAAAAACAAGCTCAGCATAAAGATTTAGGAGAGGATTCAATGTGGTCTCAGTCACACAGATAGTGTAACATTCACCAGGCTATTAACTGCAGCCTCTCCCAGCCTTTGGGGGTAGGAAACAGTTATACATCTTTGTATATACGACCCTATGTGTTTGACATTTCTGGTCTGCTAGTACTTACCTGTGAGCACAAGAGCCTCCATGCCTCACACAGTCTATCTAATCCACTATTGAAAAACTCAATCTGCAGATTGACAAAGATTACAGAATCTTCAAGAAATAACAGCCTAAGTTAAATAATCATCTTGCAGGACAACAAAGAAGATGGAGCAATAACTAAAACCCATTCTTACTTTAATCCCAATAGAAGAGCCCAACTTTCAAATGCACAAAAACATGGAATCATCTCTGTATACTGTCTTTGTGCTCTTTTTGATGTTTCCTCTGGGTTGACTAGGTCTCCTCCTTGTGGGTGTCAGTTAGGAGGCCTGGGCACTCTTGGGGCCTCTGGTAATTGAACAGCATTTATACCTAGTCTTCGAATGGACATTGGGAGCCCATTCCCAATAGAGGGATTCTCTCTCAGCATAGACACACAAGGGAGGGACTAGGCCCTGCCCAAAATGATGTGACTAAATTTGATAATCTCCCATGGAAGGCCTCACTATTTTTATGGAGCAGAAGAGGTGTGGGATGGGAGTCGTGGGGGGGGGCATGAGAGAATTGGATGAGAGGGAGCTGGGATTGCTATATAAAAGAAGATTGTTTCTAATTTATGTTTTAAAAAGGGAAAACAGAAACATTCCCTCCTTGGGAGAGAGAAAAAGCTTATGAATTCACAAATTAAAGGACTCGTTATGATCAGGAAAACTTACAAGAGCAGAAAACTTACAAAACTCAAGAAGCCTGAGGTTGTTTAAGAAATAAGCAGATGCTGGGGTTGGGTCAGGCCAACTGGCAATCTAAGCAATAGTGTAGAGACCACCTCGAATGCCTATTCCTGATAGTGAACTTGATGTCTATAACCATCCTGGAGCCTTCATCCAGTGACTGATGGAAGCAGAGGCAAACACCCACAGTTAAATACTGAACAGAACCCAAGGAACCCAGCGACACAGAGAGAGAGGAGCGAAGAGCAAATTGGCAAAGAATGGGCTGGCAAAACCAGCAGAGACAGCTGATCTGAACAGGGGAGAGCTCTTGGACCCCAGACCGACAGCTGGGAGGCCAGCATGGGACCGATCCAGACCCCCTGAATGTGAGAGTCAATGAGGAGGCCTGGGCTACCTATGGGGTCCTGAGCAGTGGATCAGTGTTTATCCCTCGAATACTAACAGACATCGTGTGTCCATAACACAAAGAGGGTTTTTTCTCTCTGCCAGGACTCTTAGGGAAGTGCCTGGACCCTAGCCTGAATGAAATTATAGACTCTAGATGTCCCCTATGTGGAAGGAATTGGCAATAGGGTGGGAAGATGGGGGGGATGGGTGGGGCGCGGGAGGAGAGGAGGGAGAGGGAACTGGGATTGACATGTAAAACAAGCTATTTAAAATTTTAAAAAATGTTAAAAAACATATTAGAAAAAAATAATAAAATCATGATGTAATTTTTTCTGTAGAAGGCTGGCAGCCCTGTCAAAGGTTGATTCGATACTTTTCAGGATGACTGACAAGCCCCAGAAGATTTCTTCTGAATCCATGGAACACATGCCTGCTACTCCCAGCCTAAGAATTGCATCCTTAGAAGATGAAAACCTATAACGTGGTGACTACAACCTAGTGTCTTTGTGTCCAAAATAAACGATCCTTAGCAAAAAAAAAAAAAAAAAAAAAAAAGACCCTCTTGTAGAGCAGTTGCCTGTAAGTTGGGCAGCTTCCATCCGTCGTCACTCATGCTGCAATAATGTTTCTGTGATGCAGCTGGCTTTGAGTCACCCATGCTCCTCCAAGTAACCCCAATAAAGCTATTAAATATAACCCAAATAAAGCTATTAAATATAACCCAAATAAAACTGTTAAATATAACCCAAATAAACCTATTACATCACCAAGCTGGACATAGATGGAATTGTTTATTGGGTCTCTTTTTACTCTCATCATCTGAGGCAAGTAGAAATAGATTCCCAGGAAAGCTAAAGAACAACACTCTGCCCAAATGAGGATGCAGGTCAGGAAACTTTACATAAAAATAGAAATCCCAGGTTATCTCTTGGGGCCCAGGTATAGACGCTATTACTTAAAGTACAAGATAGCTTTGTAATAAACCTGTCTCGTGAATCCAATGGTTTTAAGCAGAAGTCATTCTCTTTTTCTCGAGTATTCTGAGGTTGGTGACATAGTTGTGCTTTGTTAAAATTGTTTGAAGACCCTAGTTCCTTCTGTCACATTCTCTATGGGTCTTGCCCTGTGGAGACCCATAACAAGAGTTCATGTGCTGAAAGAAACTAGGTTGTACAGCTCCCAAGAATTCATGCTTACATACAGTACCTCTGTAAAATAAGAAGCTGACAACTGTAGTAGCTTATCAAAAGGGGCATTAACTATATATCTAATTTTTTGTGTTCCTCTGGAATTGTATGTGCTATACATTTATGTCCCATTTAAAAAGAAAAAAAAATAAATGTATTCTTCAATATATGTGTGTATTTTCATATGTAATATCCTCCAGACCAGAAATCCAGTCCTTGATATTTATCACAGAAAGACAAACATATAGATAGATACATATATATATATACATAGATTACTGATGTATATATATACATATGTATACATACATACAGAATAGGTGACAAATAGATGATAGAGATATATAGATTGATATAAATATGATTATAATATCGCCACTGGGCCCTTACTGGGACTTCTGGCCATCCTGTTGCAGCCCTGAGTCCTCAGTTCTGGTGCCTCCCCCTCCATCCCCACCCCTCACTTCCCACCCCCCACAGCACTCTACCCCAGGTCCAGCAGATCACAGATGGAGTGGATGCTGGGGTGGGCAAACACTTAACCCTGGTTCTGGGCCTGGGTAGTTGTAGGGTTGGTTAACCTGCCAACTCTCCTGGTCTTCACCAGCAGGGTGAGCTCTCCAGCATTGCTGATGAGAGATAGGGGCAGCTCTCCTGTTCTTATGACCTCAGGGCCAGCTGTCCCACCGGCCACAGGCATTGATGGGGGTGGGGAATCTCTCCCCAGCCCATACTACCACATGACAAATGAGCAGAGGGGACAACTTGCCCATGCTCACAACTTCAGAGCTCACTCACACACACTTGCTATCTCATATTTTGAGAAGTCAATTTTCAATTGAGTAATCAGCTCTAAACAGGACATACTCTGCTCTGTGGCTGGAGAATTTGACAGAAGAGGGCAAAGAAAGAATGTAAGAGCCACACAATGATGAGAGAAACTGTGAAAAGCTATCTCATAAACATTAAAGGGCTTTTGTAGCAATGAATTCACAACAGATATGACTGCCTGTACAAGGTAAAGTTGATAAACATTTTAGCATGAATTGGGCAGGGGCTCATCAGATCTGTAGCTGGCTGAGAAGCAGTTGGCATCTCATGAATGCTGGTGGGGAGGACATCATTTTTCTTTGGGAGCTTGGATGCTCGTATGTTGCTCATGCTCTGATGAATTGCCATGCACCTATTCACAAGCAGGCTGCACTAATTTGACTCATTAGGCTATGAAAAGAGGAAGCAAATATGAGGGATGAATAGGGATATATTAGAGGCTTGCAAGGGTGTGGGAGGTAAAGATGGAGGTGTATTTAGCAAGACACATCACATTCCACAGGAGAGTCAAGACAGTAAGAAAGAGTAGGGGCAATAGAGGAAGACAGTCTATATCATACTCTGGCTTCTACATACATATATAGATACACTCATATTTACATACTACTACACACCGATGTACACAGACATATATATAATGCTACTTACTTTTGTCAAATAAATCATTTGATTCTACATACATAAAAGTAGGTAATTCTACTAAGTGGATTAGAGGTTGGCAATGGCTGGAAAAACAGGACGGTGAGTCAGAGCTGAAAGGTGTGAGTCTTCTGGGGGTGATGGGATTGTTTTAAAGTTGACTTTGCTGAAAGTTACAGATATCCACAATGTATTGAAAGCCTTTCAACTATACATCTTCAATGAGTGAACTATGTGTTTCATTAATGAGACCTCTTCTTTGAAAGTTTCATAGGTGTACACAATATTTTGGTTAGATATGCCCCATTACTCTATATTACTCCCCCTTCTTGCCCTCTAAACCCCTATTTCTTTCAATCTAGGCTCCCAGTAGGTATACCATTACAGAAAATTTTACAAACTGAGAAAGCCATAAGTAAAAACCTACTACTTTGTAAACTAAAAATTATAATTCAAAAAATACAAACTTAAAAAAGAGCTCAGGACATAAGTACTCTGTATGGATAGATGATGTTGTTCCCAGAAGTCATAGCCTCTTAAACAAGAAACCCAGTGCCAGGTTTGGAATACTATTTTGAGCTGTTAGGCAAAGAGATTCCTGAAGCCCTAAAAGAATACAAGTTACCAGTCATTCTTTGTTATCCACCAGAATCAGAGGCTAAAACCCTACTGCTAAAGACACAGGAAGCAGAGAAACCAGTTGGGATGGACCGGAAGCTCCCTCCCTTTGAGATAGCATCCTAAGGGTTGCAAGGTGTTAGGTGAGCTGCATGGGAAGGAAAGTAATCAGCAGTCTCGCTCAACTGTGGGTCTTGCATGCTTCAACACTGGCCTGCCAGTGAAGATATACCTACTGATCCAATAGTGACACAACTATTTGGGCATGCCAACTACTTTATGATTGGAGTTGAAGACTGCTCCATGGGAGAAAATACACGCCTGGTACTAGAAACCTGACCAAATGCCTATGGCTGTGCAAGGCTTGCTCAAAGGGAGAACAACACTGTTTTCCTAAATAAGCCCATTGCTGTATCTACATTCTAATTACAAATCTCATTTAGGTTACTTCCATCTTAATTCATTATAGATGTCACTGAATGTGCAAATGAACATTCATTATAGATTCAAGCATTACAGATTATTTCATTAGGCTTGCTTACAGAAGTACAATTACTGATCCATATAATGTGTGAGTAATTTTCAGGCATTTTGTTTGAATTCTCAAAGTTGCTCCCATGAAGTCCTATAATTACTCTTGCCAAAGTTACCCTGAAATAATAGGCTTGCTTCCACCTTACCTGAGTTAACTTTGCTTTGTTTTAAGAAAGAGTTGTTTAAAATGTTAAAAAGATAGTTTCTTAGTTTTTCCAATTTATACTTATTTCACTACTTATGTTAATTTATTTGTTGACATTAATAATAATTTATTATTTGTGGATGTTAAATACCCAAACTTTGACTGTCTGAGTTCTAACTTCCCTGATTTTGAACTTGCCGACCCCACAACTGAACAAGCCAGTTCTTTAAAATCAACCTCTCCTTCCATTCCCTCCTCCTCCACTGTGGGAGATGCCACTCGGAAGGAAGTTCTGTTTAGCAGAAACAACCCCAAATCAGGATGTACAAACCATGGAGAGGAAGCCAGTAAGCAGCATTTCTTTGTGATCTCTGCTTCAGTTTTTGCTTCTAGATTCCTTCCCCTGTTTCCCTTCATGAAGAACTATAAGTTATACTACAGTGAAATAAATCCTTTCCTGTCCCCAAACTGCCTTTTTGTCATTGTTGTAATTTCAAAAAATAGTGCCCTACAGAGAAAGATGCTATGTGACAGAGTTCATGTGGAGAGGAGGCGGGAGACAGGCTTCTGGGGACAGGAGCAGCAGAAGAGGAGAGGCAGAGAGAGAGAAGGAGGGAAACAGAGAGACAGATGGAGAAGCAGAAAAGTGGAGGGAGGTGGGAGGTGGGAGGTGGGCAGGTCCCTTTAAAATGGGAACATAGTGAATGTGCACAGGTGGTGCTCTTAGTGGCTGCAGCTGAGGGTGTATCCTATCAGAACCCCAAGAGCAGGTCAGTACAGATGCCTGAATACTAACAGTCATGGCATCTATGATTGCAACAGAAATCAATTAAGGTAGTCTGATCTTTATATGAGTCTTATTTTCCTCATAGGCATTTAATAGTCCACGTGTCCCTACAGTCTTGATTATCCCAATATATTTATGGGATGCCAACCTTTCTATTCCCAGAAATAAGTCACTTATCAGTCGGTGTTTCCACCCAGGTACAAAATATTCCTTCTCCTCAAAATAGAGTAAGACACTTTCATAAGATGGAGCCTCTCAATGCAATCGGCCTAACTAGAGTAAATAAACATTTGTTTTTGTCTTTGTTTTAAATAAAAACTCCTTGGATAACTGGGCACTGGTGGCACATGCCTTTAATCCCAGGACTCAGGAGGCAAAAGCAGGTGGACCTCTGAATTTGAGGGACCGGGCTATCTACAGATCAAGTTTCAGGACACCAGGTCTAGATAAAGAAACCCTGCCTTGAAAAAAGAGAAAATTCACAGAGAAACAAAACAAACAAAAATCTTCCTTGGGAAATGTTAATGTGACAGCCAGTTCTTTTATATTTTTGTTATAATTTTTCAGCCCAAACTAACACTCAGTACCTGATTTTATACTTTTAGTTTCATTTTTTCTTTTATCCTTAGTGGCCCTGAAACTGTGAAATGATCACAATTTTTGGTAAATTCTTGCTGATGTCTTCTTGTATCTCATGGCCAGACTTCTCCTAGGGATGCAAACTCATCTCCGCATTCACTGGTGAGTAACATAGTTTCGGGTAGACTATCTAATACTGCTCAGAGTTCTGGGTCACAGCGTGGGCTCACCAGTGTCAAGTAGCTTCTCTAATCAGGGTTTCTATAAGCCTTAAGTAAGTAACTGTGAGTGCTGTACTCTATTCTCCAAATGGTATCTCATGGGCATCCCTAGAAAAGCAAATGTTCTATAACAGATAACCATTCCACCCCGCTAGGAAGTCCTAAGGAAGCAGGGCATCTTGTTCCCACCAATGGCACTGATCCTTTGATCTACTGAAGGGGAGCCAGATGTCTGCCTAACCAGGAGGCTGCAAGTACTAGAAGGAAACATGTGAAAAAGGCATACAACAGCTTACAAAGCCTTCCTCAACTATCTATCAATCGCTGGAAGATGGTTTAAGTGTGTTGACAGGCTCTACTCTGAGCTTCTTATTTAGTAAGTCTGAAATGGATGTTAAATCATGTGAAATGAACCCAAGTATGTGGATGACACTTGGCTACGGACCACAATTGAGAACTATGATATTTTCTGCCTCCGGCTTTCCTAGGGCTCTAAGCAACTACAAACAATCTACCCTGTACAAACGAGGCCTCCATCATTATCACTCTGTGCATTAATGCTTTGTCAGTTCCTTCAATCCTGAATTCCCTTATGTTGACAAACTTCAGCTTAAAGGACTACCCTTGATCACTTGAGCAGCAATATAGATTATGAAAACAATCTCAAGTTGTCTCAACTAGAGCTTGAACCTGTTATAGTGTACTACTTCTTGAATACCAATAAAATAAACAAATTTTAGAGTCAAAGGATATGGAAAAATATAGTGAAAATAAACAGAAAATGTCAAAATATTTTTTAAAATCTAGGAGCCTGAGATTAACACTGTGGTCACACGAATTGAAGACCAAGAATTTTCAAATCATTAAAAGCTTCCCTGAATGCTGAAAGTAAACATCCTAAGAATCTTGTTTCTACAGCAGTGTTTTAATAATGTATGCAAGGCTTTTAGACCATTATTATCTATAAAAATAACACAAGCAATAATTCACTTTAATATGAAATAATAGTTTGTGGCAATTGACTTAGAGGGAAAACTAATGCTGTCTTAATGAAAGAAAACAAATAATTACAATAAAAGAAAGAAAAATGTATATGCAGTAACATTTCAGGGAGACTGGGGTCTTGGTAAAAGCAAGTTACTACTCATTATTCAAATCACAAGATAAAACCATCAGCAAGACTCTATTGCTGAAAAAAAGAAATACACAACTCATTGAACATAAGCCTTCATCCTTATGGACTAGTGTCTTTGGTACAGGAAGATACTGTGCACCTTACCACAGGAGAAACATAAACACCACCCTAGCTAGAAAATCTCAGATCTGTAATGGTATCCTTCCTGCAATATATGCAGGAAGGACACCATTATAATGGTGGCACAAAGCTTATGGGAGTGACCAACGTATTTCTGATTTAAATTAAGGCCACTCCATGATATTGAACCCATACTTAACAGTACATAGGTGGCCAAGAACCTAAGAAAAGATATACCAGACACCTGAAATATTAGGGTAAAACCAAATAGTACTGTTCTACTAAAATAACAGCAATAAAATGACTCCTAATGGCATTGTGCCATACCCATAGATTAGTGCCTTGCTCAGTTTCCATCAGAAAAACTTCTTCCTATAATAGATGGGAACAGATACATAGACCCACAGCTATAAAATATGCAGAGAGTGAGAAACCTTGGAACACTCAGCTCTAAACAGGAAGTCTTCATCAAATCCCTCCCCTCAAGGAACCCTGCAGAAGAGGAGGTGGAAAGAATGTAAGAATCATAGGGGATGGAGGACACCAAGGAAACAAGGCCCTATAAATCAACAAGGTCCGCACTCATGAATTCACAGAGACTGAGACACTATGCCAGGGCCTGTGTAGGTCTGCACCAGAACAGGTCCTAGAGCAGAAAGAAGAAGTGGACACATGTCCACATCACTAACCCAGAAGCTATCTCTATTTGATAATCACTTGTAAATGAAAATTTAGTTTTCTCCAAGGGAGTCTCACTGGGGGGAAACAAACTACTCTTATGGGGTGGGCAGACAACAGAAAATGAACTCAATAGAATGTTGTAAAATTCCTTATCACAAAATTTCCTGTCAAGTCATCTTATTTTATTTATTGATATAATTTTCTCTTTTTTAACTTATGGGTCCTTGCATACATATTATGGCTTCCAGTTTTGTGTTTCTATGGATTCCTGAGCATGCAAATAAGTGGATATCTGTTTCTTATGTCTTTTTCTTGGGATATGTTTTCCTTCAGTATGCTTGTATTATATAGTCCAATATGTTAGTTTTGTTTTATCTTACTATATTTCAATTTACTTCATCTTATTGTCATCCCTTAGAAGTCTTTTTGTTTTTTAATGAGACAGAAAGGGAGTGGATCTCTATGGGTAAGCAGTGGAGAGGAACTGTGAGGAGTAGTGGGAGGGGGGCTTATCATATTAATAAATAAAATAAAACACTTCAGTATAAAAGGTATATATTTGCCTATAGTATCTGTATGTGTTCTGTTTGTTTTTAAGATACAAAAATTAATTAAATTTAACCAGTATAGCTATCATTAGTCCCGTGATTTTCTCATAGGATCTGCTCTTCGTCTACATACCGAGCACACAAAGCAACAAGGGTTTTTCTATTTAAACTAGAAAGAATCAAGGATAATTTCACAGTTCCGAGGAGACAGCTGTCAAAACTTTACAAACCAAGAGTTTGATGTGTAGCACCTCACTGCCTCCAAAGGAAGCTGAAGGTTCATTGTAGATGGTCATTTTCTCCTCGAAAAAAATGATTATAAACAGTAAGTGCCTAATTACAAAAACATAAACTAACCCACAGTTTCCCGAGAGCAGAAGATAATTAATGGACATCTGTGGGGAAGAGTGGGATCAGTGATTCGATTGCCTTTTGATTATGGAGGAACTTAGCAGAAGCTAGAATCGATAAAACAATAAAGGAGGCAGTCTGTATGTCTTCTTCAGAAGAGTCAGTCCTCAAGACTCCTGAGGAGTGGATCATTAAGCTGGTCCTTTGCTCACCATGTAAATGATTTTGCCTCACCTGGGAAGCTAAATTGCAATTCCTTAAGGCAAACTTCAATAAAAGCTGAATCTGCCTCCTGTGGTCTTGATTTTGCTGAAATTTTGCTTAGTACATGTCACGGTTGTTTGTACTCTTATTTTACACAGAGCAAAGAGGATTTCTGTGAGATCGAGGCCAGCCTGGTCTACACAAGTTCCAGGCCAACTAGGACTAGTGGATGCCTGTCTTGAAATAAGTAAATAAATATTAAAAAGTAAAGGCGTTCTAAGACCTGGACTCTGTTGTAATCTGGAGAAGACTCTTTGCAGCAAGGAATGAAAAGCAGGACTGCAGAGTTAAGCAACATTCCCGGGTTAGCTCCTTTTAAATGTTGCAGAATGATGGTTTTCCTTGTCTATGAAATGAACTCTGATGAGGCTTTCCTTACTTCCTTCTGGATTTCAACATGATGCTCAAGGACACCTTTACAACGATTAAATGCAAGATAAATCATGACTACACATTATGACATTTTTCTTATAGGAGAGGTAGCATTCAGTCGAGGCAACGTTTGATCCAAGGAAAACTAAGAAATCTTTTACCCCACCTAAAAAACACCAATGAGAATGATGACCCTGTAGTGGTTTGAATGAGAATAGTTCCCATAGGCTCCCACATTTGAAAGTAGTTGCAGAACTATTTGGAAAACATTAGGAAGTGTGACCTTATTGGAAGTGAGTCAGTTGGAGCAGGCTGAGATTTCAAAATACTAGCACCAGTCCCAGTCATTTCTTTGCCCACTTGTGCATCAAGATGTGATATCTCAGTTGTCTCTACCGCCATGCCTTTGGTCCACCATCAGGAACACCAACACTCTGAAACCATAACCTTGAACTAGATGCTTTATTTTCTAAATTGTGTTAGTTGTAAATGCTTATCACAGCAATAGAAAAGAAACTAAAGCAGAGGCTGATACTAGAAATGGACTTTGCTGTGACAGACCAGACTATGATGGTTTGGAAAAGAATATGGAAGATTGTGGAACTTTGGACTAGTAAAGTGGTTGAACACTGTTTACAGTGCTTAATGTGCCATCCTGGGAGGACTTGAAAAATTGTAGTGATGTGGTCTATGGAAGCCCAGTTCAAGAGGTTTCAGAGGGGACCAATATAAGCAACTAGGCTAGAAACCATTTTTGTGATATTTTGTAATGAGTGTGCCAACCTTCTCATCTTCTCCTAAGAGCCTCTGAGGCTAAATTGAAAAGTAATGAACTAAATTCTTTAACACAGGGGATTTCAATACAGTCTAATAGCGACACTGTTTCTGGGTTATTAGTAATCAAAATTATGAAGGTCTACAATGAAAAAACACATGGGATGAATACAAAACGTGTAATATGAGGAGAAAAATAGCAGTAGGAAATTTAATGTTGAATCTATGACTTGTGCTAAAAGAGAGAGAAGATAAAAGAGAGGCCCATTCTGAAATGAAATAAAGTGGGGTTCCTCTCTTGGAAACACCCCATACTGCTAAACTTCCAAAATTTAAAAAGGAAAGACCTGAAGAATTTTCTGCTCCTAAAAAGAAACAACAAATGAAGCCTCTGTATGTGATTCAAGGGAGCCAGTCTCCATCCCAAGTGATCAGACAGACTTGGCAGTGTTGCCCAGCCCACAGTTAGAGCTTTAGACTTCTGAGGTACTTACAAGAGAATAGGGTTGGGAATCTGGGAGTCTTTCTCTGTGGTTAAAAATAATCACTGAAGCCAATGTAGGAAAGCCCTACATAGACTCAGAGAGGACATTACAGGCAGTTGTGAAAGTAAGGTGTGCATTATATTAGAGACCCCAAGATGTTTTAAATCCAAAGCCACAAGACACCTCCAAAGAGAGTTTCACACAGAGTGGATGCAGCCCAGGAGAGAGAAGAGAAGGCAGCAAAGCTGTAAGAGAAGCATCTGTATAAGCCATGTGATATCAGGCATGGAGCTATGGAATTTGGAGTTTGCACTGTTGGCTTCCAGGCTTGCTTGGGTCCAGTGTTTCCTTACTTTTCCCCCTTTCCTCTATTTCAGAATGGTAATATATATTCTGTGTCATTGCTTGTTAGTAGTGAGTAGTTCATTTTATCATTTTAAAAGAGGTTACAACTAAGAGACTCCCTGAGTTCCAAAAGATACTTTGGAGTTTGCTGGGACTTTGAAAGAATATGGTGACTTTTGAAAATGGTGCATTTAGACATGGTTGCACACCTATAAGGGTCAGGGCATGGAATGTGGTTGTTTAAGTGAGTGTGGCTCCTATAAGTCCATATGTTTGAATACTTGACCCCAGCTGTTGGAGCTGTCTGGGAACTACTAGCAGGTGTGGTCTTTTTAGGAGGCATGTCATTAGGAATGGACTAGGAGGTTTGAAAAGACTCAGCCATTCCAATTATAACTCTTTCCCCCTACTAATTGTCAATAAGATGCAAGATCTCAGCTTTTCCTGCCACCGGACTTTGACTCTACAATCATAGACTCAACCTTATGAATCCATAAACTCAAATTAAATAATTTCATGATCATGGAGTCCTATCAAAGCATTAGAAAAGCAACTAGGAAAAATGGGTGAATTTGTTGTGAGGCTTAAATGTGTATTTACGCACATAATGATTTGCCATTACCATGAACATGCAAGTAGTACCAAATGAACAAAAGGCAACTGCTGGTTTCTCTTTACAATGTTCTCTAGCTTGAAATGCATTTTCTCGTGTGGGAACAAAGTCATTGACTTGCTCGTGTTCACCTTTGTCTCTCAGCATCAATTCATCCTTTTCAGAAGCCTGTAAAATTATCCACTTCAGTTTACAAGATTCTAAGAATAAAAATAGATTCTGCTCCGTGGACTTTGTTTTCTTCTATATTGCTTTAGATTTCCATTTCCATCACATTCTCAATCAAACAACACAGAATATATTCCACCAATTTTTCTGTAACTAGAAAGACTCCTTGTTTCACCTGGTGCTTTGCATTGTAAGAATAAATACTATTCAGCAAGCTTTTAAACATTCTCTCTCTTATTTTAGATTCCTAAGATTCTTCATATGCTGTATGGCTTTTAAAAATAAGCTTTTAAGGAGAAATAGAAAAAATCTCTGTAAAAATAGAGTGGTTTTTATATAGCCAAGAAAAAAATAGCACAATTTTGGGAGACAGAAAGGACGTAAGAATGAAGTCTGTGATTACGACTTGGTCTAGCAGATCTGAGTAAGAGAGAGACGATCAGGAAGAATGTTGTAGGTACAGAAAACAGAGCATATTGACAGACAAATTTAAAGCAGAATCAACAAAAGAAAGCCGAAGGATTCAAAACAACCTGAATATGGAGAACCAAAAGTTCTATAAAGAGAGACTGAAATTTTATGACAATTCACATTTATGGAAAAAACACACAATTCATCCCACATTTGAGTAGGAATGCAGAGATCTCAAGACCACTGAAGAAGGATCTAACAGAGGTTCTCACACAAAGGTGGAATTCTTTTCCCACAGTTCTGTTTATGTATATAATATTTGCACAAAGTATATTCTCCCAATTTTCTAAGACTTATGTCACCCAGGCACTACAATTCATTGCTTCTAAGATGATGTTTGAGGTATATAACACATTGAAATACTAAGTTGTGTTCTCTTATTAGGAACATAGTCTCTCCCAGATCTACTGGCCCCTCCATCCTTAACAGTAAAGACAGCAGGGAGACAGTCTAAGACCAGATGAACTGCTTGGAGAAGAGGCTCAGACCAGACAGCCTGGAGAAAACAAAGACAAGACAAGCATTCTGAGAGAAGCAGAGAGCTGCTGAGCTATCTCTGTGAAACACAGAGCTGCCATGTTGCCTGGAAGATGCTCAGGCCAACGGAATTATCAGGAAAGGACACCCTTCCATTTGTTGAGCTGTCTGCAGGCTGTGCCATGTGCTCCCAGTTTCCAAGTTTCCAGCTGTCATGAACTGTCACTGGTGCTTGGGTGGGCATTTGGTGAGGTAGCTGCTTTTGAATCATTTCTGCTCTTTATATAAGTTCATATAAGTTTATTTTATGTGTTTATTATTGTAAGCAATAAAACTCATTGCTTCCCCAAGTTGTGTTTTGAGGGTATCTGTACTTCTGTCTGCCATTAGTTCTCTTTTGCCCATGTCTACAGGGGATCATGGGATAGTGTCACACAACACACACACACACACACACACACACACACAGGGGGGGAGATACACACAAAATGGAACGAAGAGGAGATTTATAAAGAAGAAGATTTCTGTATCAAGCTCTCCCCATATACCCACCTGGAATAAGACACAGTCTAGACAGGAAGCCATTGAAGAAAAGTCTTAAAAATGATGGCAGGGATGCTGAAGCATACCTCTTCACAGCTGATGGCTTCTGGTGGGGGTGGGGGTGGACTCAGTTTTCTTTAACTGGCTGGCTACTTGGAGCTTGACCATGCTCCAGTGAGTATATGGACAACACAAATTGGACTCATTGTATTTTTCTTACTATTATTTGGGGGAAGGTCACAAGATGGGAGAGGAACCTGGTAGGACTGGGAAGCAAGTGTGATTGGAGTGCAGTATGTAAAATTCCCATATAATCAATAAAAATATTTCATTGGACTAAAAATGAAAATCCTGCTTACCAACTTGCGTCCACCTGGATCTAGCTGCTGTCTTCTTCCTACCTTGAGTTTCTGTTTTGGGGATATGGGGGAAGCAGACTATGACTAATTCTACAAGATGGAGAACTGAAGGAACCCTAACTAAAGCTGTGCATCCAGCAGTCTGAACCCTTAATAGAAGGGTGAAGTAGACACAAAAGCACAGTGCAGAGCGCCTCTGCCTTCTTGCTTGACAGAAAGAACAAAAAAGAAATGCCCTTTGACAACTTGAACAAGCATCTGATCCTTGGACAGGTTTAGAGGCAGAGTATTGAAGGGATAACATGAAGTGTTATTAATCACTATTCTAAAATATCCATTATCTTGACAAAATTAAAAGGACTTGTGTCAAAATTACAGCGCAGATAAAAATATTGAAAACAATGGCTTCTTTGACTGAAATTGAAAGAGACTAAATTTAGCACTGGTTAATGACTGCTTGTATTTTGAGGTGGGTAAGACAAAAGGACTTATCTAAGAAATGAACATTTTCAGAGGCACCTAAAGCTACTTAGTGAATAGTTTCATCCCAGCACAGATTGTGTTTCTTACTCAAGGTTCCTTGGAACCAGGGCTTCCTGAAAGGGCAGAGTATTCACCTCAGAGAAAGAACAATGCCCTTCCAAGATTGCTCTGTGGGATGCTAGGAAGGTAACATCATGCAATCCTTTTCTTCAATCAAAAACACCTACATCCAAATTAAAGGCATCTTCAAAGTACACCCTCTGAAAAAGGCATTGATACAAAGAAACAACATAGAAATTAGTGATATGTGCTCAAAGCCCAGGAGGATTTCAGTCTAGGAGACAGAAGAAATTAAAACTGGTTTGTGCATAACAGGAAAATGATGCAACAGAATATGGATGGTTTGGCCAAGGAGGGAAGGAAAACAGGAAGCAGAGCAATTCCCTTTCACAGACACAAAACAGTGGTTAGTTCTGAGCAGAATGAGAGAAAGACCATCCTTAAAACTGAACAAATCTGCTTGGAATGGGTAAAAGAAATAGCAGTGTGGCCAGAAGGGGAGCATTAGGAGATGGGTAAGCAAGAAAGGACTGCACGTCCCTGTAAAGATAGACTGTGTTCTCAGGTAAAGAGTGCACCCTTCGAAGTACCACGAGACCAACCATTTCCCAGGTACCAGCGGGCAACCCCTTTGAAATTCTCCACAGCAGAGTGAGGTTAACCACAGCTGATTCAGCAAACGCCTGAAGACACATAGCCCTGAAAAAGCCACATTACCTCTTCAGCTGGAAACATGGAGGTTGTGCCATGAACATAAATAGAGGACAGAAGGAGCATCATTCTTACTCTAGAAGGACGCAGCATCATTCTTACTCTGGAAGGATGCTCTTTGCGGATATTTTATATCATCAGGTTGTGAAGTCACAAAATTGAAAATATGAGCCTGTGTTTAATGTCTGAAGAGTCAAGCTAAGAAACTACAATGTGTATCCATTCCTTCACTCGAGCCACCTTTTTGATTGCTTACTCTTGCTATCAGCCAGCTAGGAAAGACAGCAGTGGAACAGACAAGGCAGGCAGTCAGAGCCATGTGTGTTCTACAGAAATCTCCCAAAACTAAAGGCATTGACTGCAGTAATTAAGTACACATGATGAACTGTCACTGACACTGACACAAGATAAGCTGGGACCAGTTCTTAGTCTCCAGGGAAACTGGATATGCAGCCAGGGTTGAGGAACAGTACCACACATCAGATCTGAGCATCTGAGGCCAGCTAGGGTGTTGGCCCAGAGCTTTGTTTATGGGATTTTGTTTTGTTTTGTGTTTCAAGGCACAGATCTGACTGTCCTAGAACTCTCTGGAGACCAGGCTGTCCTTGAACTCAGAGAGCCACCTGCCTATGCCTCCTGAATGCTGGGATTAAAGGCGTGCACCACCACTGCCTGGCTGTTCTTTTTAAAGTATTGAATAATGTGTTGTTGTATGTTTTCATATGTGTTCATGTGTGTGCAAGTATGTGTAGCTGTCAGTGTGTGCAGAGGACGCAGACTAATGTTGAGTGTATCCCCAATTGCTCTCCACTTTCTTTTATATGAAGTAGGGTCTCCTACTCTCCCAGACCTCACCAGTTTGATTATCCAGACTGTCCAGCAAGCTCCAGGGATCCTCTTTCTTCTCTTCCCCAGGCACTGAGCTTATAGACATGTGCTGCCATGTCTACTTTTCATGTAGAGACTGGGTATCCAAACTCAATGCTTGTGTGCAGTAAGCACTTTACCCATTGGACCAGATTCACAGCATTCTATGTTTTACTTAATGTCCAATCTAGGGCAGACCAATACCCAGAAAATAAAATTTTTAAAGTATAAACATGTGCTGAAAAAACAGCCAGCAATTAAGAGGACTTCATGCTCCACCAGGGGGACCAGAGTTTCGTTTTGCAAGCACACACCTCAGGTGGTTCACAACTGCCTCTAAATACAGCTCCAGGGTATCTAACAACCTCTCTGGCTTCCACAGGCCCTTCATACATATGTAGCATACACTCAAATACATACACACATGTGGGTTGGGGAGCAGACACATTTCTTTGGTTTAAAAATCAATGAATAAATGGAAAAGTGAAATATCCATTGGATATCTCACTGATGTCAAATTGCTATAAACAATTGCTATCAATGCTTCAAATTCCTTTCTTCTTACAGAGAGATGTCAGTTTTCATACAGCACCTAGATATAGTTAATGGTTTGCATCTAACTTAAAAGTGGTTCCGGAGTTCATAAAAATAATTCATAATAACTTGTTACCCCCCAAAATCAGCATGATATGGAAGGGAGAGAAGGAGAAGTATTCTCCTAGGAAAAAATAGCATTCACATGACACTGCCTTACCTTTTAAAGCAACTGCCAGCCAATATGCAATAAACACTTGTGCATTGTTTTACTTTCTGAGCCGAAAAAATTACAGTCTCACTTTGGAGAAACTAGCCATCTAAATCAACTAAAGAAATGAACATAGCTAGTGTTGGTACAAGAAAATGTAGACATTATGCACAAAAACTAAACTATGTACAAATACATAGATATAAATATAAAACTATATATAGATATATACATATATAACACAAATGTGCATTTCACATTCCACACATATGAAGAGAGCACTTGTTTATCTTTTCTAGTACATTGTATATAGAACTAATTGCTATTGATTTTGCTCTCTTCCATTGATTCTGAGTCATTAGTAAAGAATAGGACATAGGACTAAGGTATGTCAGAGAAGATAAACATTAAACATTCATTTTTGTTCAGTCCCAAAATCACTTTGTAATCCATGTAGAGTTACACACTCCCACCATGGTGCAAATGAAAATGAAACAAAACTTCCCAGACATAAATAAATATCATCAGTTCACTCAGGAGGCAGTCTGAATATTCATTCTGCTTTCAATAAGATCTTAGAAAACCAGTAAAGTGAAGGAGGCCATGAGAGCAGCCAATTAAAAGTCAGGGTGGGAGCTCACTGCTCTCTCTCTCTCTCTCTCTCTCTCTCTCTCTCTCTCTCTCTCTCTCTCTCTCTCTCTCTCTCTCTCTCTCTGTCGCAATCCCTCTACTCATCCTTTAGCAGAGGTCTCTTCCTGCATCTCACTTAAGACCCCAAAGGCATCTTCCTATGGATTTATCACGTCTACTACCTCAAACTGGGCAATGCAGGGTGCCTGTAACTCCAGAACTCAGGCAACTGAAGCAGGAGGATTGCTAAAATTTCCAGGCCACCCTGGACTACAGGATAAATTTCAGACTAGCCTGAACTACAGAGTGAGACCTGGTCTAAAAAGATAAACAAATAACAAGTGAAATGTATAAAAACCACACCAAACACCCAAAATGGAAAAGAATAGCACTCCACTAACAACATTCAAATCCCATAGGTAATACATTTTTTCAGGAAGGAAAACTTTGGTTCAGAGAAGCAAGTTTAATTCCTTTAGAATAAAAGTTTGTTTTCTGTGGTTTTTCTACTTTCAGATTTCCATTTACTCAATTCTGTGTCTATGGGTTAATTTAACTGAAAGAGTTAACTAGTAACAAGCCAAAGCTACCGATCAAGATTTAAAACTCATATTCAATCTCTGAGTTGGTTATTTGAGAACTAGCAGGTGTGAGAGAAAGCTCTGATTACATATGGCACCCAATATTCAGCAATTCAATTGACATAAAACCTGAAACAGCTTCAAAGTGCTTCTAAAATGAGCCAAGAGCAGCTCCCCAGTCTCAGTCTCTCATGCAGGTTGTGGTTCAGGGACCTGTAGGCTTAAGGTAACATGTGGTGTTTCCCACACTCTCTCATGCTGCCCACAGTAAGATAAGCATCTCCCAGCTTAAACACTCACACAGTCAGAAAAAAAAGTCTAAAAGGTATTCAGAAAAGCAGGTTCAGAGGATCAAAACTTTTAAAAAGATTCCAGTGTGTGCAACAATGGTGAAGGCTTAAGAAAGAAAAGAAAGTATAGTCAAAGAAAGAAATAGTTTAAAAATAATAAAGTCTTTAAAGAAACAATAAAAGTAATGTAAAATACACAGGGAGTCTGTATCCTTTATATTATTATGTTGATTTTGAAGTTTTTAATAACTGATGAGCAAGAAACAGCTGTTGGGAGACATGGGATTGTGAGCCAGACAGCAAAATTGAACCAACCTAGATACTTTAGGGCTATCTTCACTTTGAAAAAGAAGTCAAAATGTATTTGTCAAACAGAAATCAAATATGCTTAAGTTTTGTTCCCACAAGAGACAAAAGACTATGGATTCCTTCAGAAATTATGTTGAACAGGTTTTTTTCAGGGGTAACCTCATAAATCTTGACAGGTGAGGTTACTGTGGTCTTCCCAGGACTTGGTCATTACCTCAAATTTTCTCAAGTTTTCCCAAAGATACCAGCATCCCCAAACCACAGGAAGCAGTCTAGAGAAAACTATGAATACCCCAAAATGGTTATGGATATTTTTCATTATGCATGTGTGTAGTGGGGTGGTTACGGGTTGTTATGATCAGGAAAAAAAGCTGAACAAAGGAGATTAAATTCAGAGATCACATTCTGAAAAGAAAAAGGGTGATATGATATAGAAATGATGGGACAAAAGGGTAGATTATTGAATCTACTTTTAAATAAAAAAGCAGCTACTAGTCTTATACAAATTTTTATATTATATGTTATACAAATTTGAGGTTAATTTTGCTATGCAGTATATATAATTCTACTTTTGTTTAGGGTATTGTGCTTATGCAGTTCATTTAAAAATGTAATTAAGAAATACAGGTTAAAAGTTTGTCATCTATGATAGTGAAACTTATAGTCATGTTCAATATATTCTCAAGGTTATAAATGGATATATTTAGATAGATAAGTCACCTTCAAATATTTCAAAGAACTACAGACTATGGCATTTAATATGTTTAATAACCTAAGTTTTTTTTATGACAATGAGACACATCTGTTCCTGGCAGTACTAATTTACTTCATAATAAAATGATAGACATCAAAGAAATTCTATATGGAGTTTGTTTCCATTGCCACAAGATTAGTCATTTGGTCAAGAAACTGCTTTTGCCTTGACTGCTCAACTGTGTACTGTGCAGACTAGACATGCAGAAACCATAAGAAAGTGACTATTGAAATTTGCCAAAACAAGGCAGGACAGTCCTCCAAATTTCCTGCTTCAGTGAAAAGTCTGCCAGATACTCTAGGCCTATAGGATGAAGATAGATGCCCCAATGTTACAGAAGAGCTTAGGGTCACTGTCCAGGCAAACAAATGTCCCTGTCATTAAGTAACATTTCACCCTTCTGGGGTTTTTGATGGAGTTAAAGACTAGATAGTTATAGTTACAGTTTCCCTTAGTTATAATAGAAAGTAAATTAGGTACAGAACTTTAGACTCACCAAGATAACATAGATAATTGAGTATTTTCTCTAAATTTGCCAAATACAAACAGACTGCATATTGTAACTGTAATTCTTACTTGATAACTGCTTTTCTTATATATATTTTTACTATGTTAAGGTTAATACCTTCCTTTTTAATTAAACAAAAGGGGGCAATTCTGGGGAACATTTTTTACACTGTGCAAATATAAGTTGATGCGATTGATTTATTAAAAGAGCTGACTGGCCTATGCCAGGCAGGGCAAAATTTGGTGAACTCAGGGATGAGGAAGGACAGAGTCAAGAGAATTGCCAACAGATGCATAAAAGAAGGATGGGCATTCTAGACTGAGAAAAGTTACCAAGCCATATGGGAAAGAACAGATAATGACTTTGGGCTCCCATCCAACAATGAGAGATGCACTCTCACCCTGGACTCTTGGGAGAGGGTCTAGGCCCTGCCCTGGATGAAATGACAGCATATGGACACCCCCATAGAGGGCCTCACCCTCCCTGGGGAAATGAGGGGATGTTGAGGGGGTTAGTAGGAGGGCGTGGGAGGAGAGGAGGGAAAGGGAGAGGGACCTGGAATTGACATGTGAAGCAACCTTGTTTCGATTTTAATTTAAATTTAAAAATAAAATATGAAAAAGAAATATGGGTTAATATAAGTGAAAGAGTTAAGTAATAAGAAGCCTGAGCTATCAGTCAAGCATTTATAATTCATATTCATCCTATGAGTCAGTTATTTGGGAACTGGTAGATGGGAGAGAAACTTCTATTTACATATGTCTGAAAGAAACCTCTTCGTTTTAAATGGGAAGTTAATTGTATTTGAATTTCCAATACTAAAATATAGGTTACATATTAAATAGTTGCCTTTGTTATACGACAATGTTTATTGCCATAACCTCAGTCATTTATGTGTCGATACTTATAAAACATGTTCAAACAAGCTTAACCTTCTCAGAACAGTGAAGACATGATTGGGGGAGGGCACAGTTGTCATAGGAGTGAAGGTGACTGGGACAAAAACAGGTCCCACCTTGTATAGTTCTGGATTGTCAGTGATGCAGGCATTACTTAGGTAGGAAAACAAGTTAGAGTAAAAGTGTGACAGAGAGGGTGTCCATGATAGAATCAAAATGCGTGGTGTACTGTCTCAAATGCCTAGGTCTTCTCTTTGAGATAAATAGTGGAAAGATAATTCCTCTTTGAAAGACTATTTAAAAACAAACAGGCAAGATTGGGCATGTTCAGGGTGGTATGGCTGTGATGACTACCTTATATACCACCCTAGAGCCTTCATCCAGTGGCTGATGGAAGCAGAGGCAGACGCCCACAGCTAAACACTAACCTGAACTCATGGATCCCAGTGATGGAGAGGGAGGAGTGATGAGCAAAGGGGTCAAGGCCTGGTTGATGAAACTCACAGAGGCAGCTGACCTGAACAAGGGGGAGCTCATGAACCCCAGACTGGTGATTGAGAGGCAAGCATGGGACTGATCCAGACCCCCTGAACATGGGTTTCCATGAGGCAGCCTTGGCAATCTTTGAACCATGTGGTAGTGGATCAGTATTTGTTCCTGGCACACAAATGAACTTTGGGGGCCCATTCCACATGGAGGGATGCTCTTCCAGCCTGGACACATGGGGGGGCCTAGGCCCTGCCAAGGATGATATGACAGCTTTTGGAGATCCCCCACAGAGGGCCTACCCTTCCTGGGGAGCAGAGAGGGGATGGGGTAGGTGGTTAGGGGGATGATGGGGGATGAGGTAGGAGGGGAGGAAGAAACAGCTGGTATTGATGTGTGAAGCAACTTTGTTTCTAATTTAAATAATGATAACAAAACCCCAAATAGTACAGTCATTTTCAGTGAATTTACAGCACAGCTAACTGGCCCTACCTGGGTTTTTCATTTTGAGTCAGTGATTTGTGTGTGTGTGTGTGTGTTTCATTTCAGCTTCTAGATCACAGTCAAACCATCAGAACTGACATATACACAAGTTAAGGAGGACCTGTCTTTCACTCCATTGTCTGGTCCAATCTAGTACTGCCCCATCACTTTAAGAAGATCAGATTTTAACTTGATCTCTTCCCATTCAAAGAATGTCATGGGTGGTGACTCAGTTTAAAAAGAAATAAAAGATTCACTTGGTTGTTAAAGGAAGAACAGGATATAAATTAAATTACCTAAGCCTTTCTTGATATATTTGCCCATTAACTAAAGCAGAGGGTTGAGAAGCTCCCATTAAATCATAAAAGGGATTTTTGTAAATTTACCTGCTTGAAGGACTTTTTACCGTGTCACTTAACATGCTTTAAGCAATAAGTTCATTTTACTGAATCTTGTGTAAATTGCCTACTGAAAAATCATGGTATAATAGATATCAACTACATAGAGAAGCCATTTAGTAGTACTGCAAAATTGAATGTATGGAAGGTTTAGAACTAAAGTCACTAAACATATCAAACAAAGTATTTCACACTTCCTTTTGTAATATAATCAGAAAATAAAATATATTCTGCAAAATCTCCGTACATCTCTCTACAAATCACAAGTTTGTTAGTTTGTTTACAAATCAAGTGCAGAAGGGCTACTTAAATGCAGTATGAAGTAGAAATTACTCTCATTTGTTTCTGAATTGAACCTTAGATGACAGTTGTTTTCCACTGAATCTCAGCATAGACCTGCCTCTAGAAGCTCCAGTCTCTACTTCAGAAGGTCCATGGTCCACAGCACCATGTCCTGAAGAAACACAGTGATGATGTTGAGATGACATCTTTCTGGGTCTACAGCACCTGCCACCTCCTTCACTGTTTGAAGCAGTACAGTGAGGACAAGGCCTAAAGGATGCAGAAAACCTGGGAGCAGGGTGAGCACTGCCTCAGGACCTGACCTCACTGAATATGGTCAGGTGCTATGACCATGCCTCCCAGCTCTCTCAGCCCCGCATTAGAATCACAGAGGGCTTGTTGCAGTCTACGATCATTTCTGCCATGGTGGAAAATGAGCATACCCAGGAGCTCCCTAGGGCAGAAACTGAAAGAAAATAAGAGAAAAGAAACAAAACTTCAAGCAAGTTATTACAGTCTCAACAACTTTTATTTAAAACATCTGACATTAAAATATTTTATTTTTAATATCTAAATTTGTATTTTTGGAAAATATCAACCATAGAAGAACCAAAACCAAGGTAAAAAACTGGTGTTCTCTGGTTGTTGTACCACTAGGGATGCTCATAGAAATATCCAAGTACTGGTCTTAAGGATTACAGCAAAACAACAATAGTTAAATCAAGTGTCTAACTGCATTATTTTATTTATCTTTATAGCAAATTTCCATTACATGATCCTATGCAAATGAGGAAAATAATTTTGACAAGTCTTTCTCAATCTGATTTCCATTGTAATATGTATAGGTAATAAAAAGTCGCTAAGGTTAGATAAATGGTGAGAAAAGAAATCCACTTAGGCTCACAGCTCTGGCAGCTGAAGTCCAAGATGAAGGCTCCACACAGCTTCCTGACCTGGCAGTCAGAAGATGAAGGAGCAGTGGGCAGAATGGACAAGACATGAGTGACAGCCCGCTTCTTCCCCAGCACGCAGTCACGGTCTAGTCAAGGAGAATTAGAACATCTCACTGCTCAAGCACTAAGCTAACAAAACAAGGAAAGCATTAACTGGGTTTTCAAATGGCACAGTGGGTAGGGCACTAGTCCCACAAACTTGACAACCTGAGTTTGACCTATGGAACCTGAGGAGGAAGAAGAGAACAGACTCAAAAATTTGTCTTCTGACCTCAACACAGGTGCAGTAGCTCTGTGGTGCACAGACATACATGCACACATACACAAGTACAATTTCTAGAAGCTAATAAAGATTAAGATATCTTGAAAAGAAAGGCATTAGTCTACTCATGAGTGCTCTGACGCAGGAGGAAAACACCTTCCACTGGAAGCACCAATGTGGCATTGGGGACTTAGAGTTCTAGTATGTGACGTTTGGAAAGATGTGTTTAAACCAAAGCAGGGTCAAGCAATCAGCAAAATTCTACAGCCAAGGATCAGCAGGGACTTTAGCACAGGCCCCTCTGCAGCACAGGTCACATAACCGTGTGCCATCCCCCACTGGATAACCAGGTGGAATTTTACTCTTGGCACAAAGAGTCACTAACTGACTTAAAACGGGCACAAGACTTAGCCAATTTCTTTTCTTTGAACTAAAGTAAATGACCATATATAGTGTTCTAATTACTATAAAGTATCAGCAAATTAACTATTTAATTGTGCATAATAGCTATCAGATTAGAAAATAACAATAAACCACTCAAAAGAACATCTAAGTTAAATGAGTGAATATGCACGTCCATAACCAACAGGCACACAAATTACATTCATGTGTATAGGTATACATATGCATAGATATCTAACTCATTAAATTTTGGATAACTACAGAAAAAGAGCTTCCATGTCTGTAAACAGGAACTAGTATTATGGTCTGTCCACAATGGCCCTCGCAAAGTTCATGTGCTGAAGGCTTGATCCCAGCTGATGGTTCTGAGACGTAAAAACTTCCATAAGCTGGCTAATCTTAGGAGGCCCTGGGTGTGGGAAATAGGTCACGAGGGGCATAACTTTGAGTGGCGTGTATCTTGTCCCCGGTCTCTGATTCCCCTTGTCCCCTTCCCCACCCACTTCCCTCTTCCTGGCTGCCATGAAGGAGGCAGTTTTGCTATACTGCCCAGTCAGGATGGCTTGCCTGGCCTGGACCCAAAAGCAATGGAGTCCTCGAACATGGACTGAAGCCATGAATTCAAATGATTTATCTCTCCCTTGGAATGTAATCTCAGGTACTTGTTAAATCGACAGAGAGCTGAAAGACAGCAAGGCTGGCCTATCTCCAAATCTTTGTTTTCTTCCCTTCATAATTGCATGCCTTTGTTACTAGAACCTGAGGCTTGAACCTTTCGTTTCTCTATCAAAGGTGGAAGAACAAGCAGCAACAAAAACAAACAAACAAACAAACATGGAAGTCAGACATTAGCAGAAAGTGACTCTTGAGGAATCAAAGAGGATTGTCAAGGAGTAAGAAGGTCTCTCAAAGCTACAATGAAGGTGCAATCTTTGTCTATGGAGCATTGCTCTTCCTCCTTCTCTTGAATGCCTCCACAGACCTGGAAGCAGGACTTCCTAAGGTAGCACCTACATCTTCTTTCCAGACAAACCCCTTACTTTTCTACAAATCAATTTATATGTGCTGGCATGGAGGGGCGTGCTATAGAAATCTCTCTTTAGAATTGAACCATGTGAGAGAATGAGTTGTTAAGGGCTGGGGAGGAAAGGGAAGGTGAGCGCATGCTACCTCTCTGAGACACCTGACCTGGAGGTGCTTGCCCAGCTCCTGTGTGTGTCATCAATGTGAATAATCCCAGTTACCAAGGGGGAGCTGCTTGGTTCCAAAGCTCATCTCAACTGATGCTCTCAACTGGTCAAGTGTGTGGCTTTTCTGCACTTCTTAACTGGATATGGGCTCAGCCTTTGGCAACAGAGAGGACACATTTGAAACAAATTCTTCTGAGTGTAACATAACCACTTTAACCAAGGTGTCTATCAGATGGTTTTTGTGAACTACAGATACATAAATCTGTTAAAAAGTTCTATTCAAACAAAGAATAGAAGACAGAAGACAGAATAGAAAGAAAAGGGTATTGGAAAGCCTAAAAGATGATAAATCTACCTGAATATCTTCCTTAGACTCACACTTGTCAAACCCCACTTTACTAATTATAGCACAGTCAATCAGAGATGCCATAAAAATAGAAGAATTTAACTACCATTTCACTGTGGAGTCACAGTTAAACTGATTATGAAGCTCAGAGTGAGATAGGAATGTTAGTGCAGAAATAGTGAGGGCTGTCTACGGCCATACCACCCTGAACGCGCCCGATCTCGTCTGATCTCTTAAGCTAAGCAGGGTCAGGCCTGGTTAGTACTTGGATGGGAGAAATAGTGAGGGCTAACAGCCTGGCATGGGACAAGAAAAGATATCCGGACACAATGCATTTGGGTAAACCCTCTGTAATGTGCCAATAAAGCCCTGCTCCACCAGGTTTTCTGGTACTTGCCTACCTGATGCTTCCAGCAATGCATTTGAAAACATCCTGATTTATGATTTTCTTTCTTCTGTTACTATAAATCTTCATAGAACTGTTACCACATTGGAAAATGAAATTTGGCATAACCTACATTGTTCCAGCGCCATGGTCACTTATATTTGGCTCCAGATTAAACTACCTTCACCCCTTTGAGGTAAGTGTTGTATTTTTTTGCATAGATATCTCTTTTTAGCTACCAGACTACTGAAAGGGTGTTCCCAATGAATTGGAATTTCCTCAGGATCTTATGCCAGAGGAAGGAAAAGATTGAAACTCTGAACCCAGGCAGAGGAAGAACTCATCTCCCTGGAAGTAATCCTACACAGTACTGACAATCTCCCCCACCATCTTGCAGTAGGCAATAGAGGGGATACAGTGATGGGTCAGTGATAGAGGGGGACAAGACATTGACTAGAATGACTCAGTCATGCACTTCTCTTCTCTGCCTAAGCTTAAAACCTCATGTCAGGATCCTGAAGAGACTGTGGGGATAGGTGGAGGTAGTCTCTGTATTTGTTCCTTCATTCGGTAGAATCACAATGAACAGATACTGTTTCTCTGACTTCCAAAATTGCTCCATGCCCTTACTAATGTATTGAGAAAGAGTGTCCCTGGCTTGTGACGTGAAAACTCCAGCATTAATATCTGAACCGTCAGCTCAGACTTAAAATTAAATTCCAGGAGAGCAGAACAGATTTCTCAAGACATGTAAGAAACTAGCAATCAATCATGAATT